>NC_057791.1:20943262-21255944 GCF_014905175.1 Aphidius gifuensis | reverse complement strand
ATACCACTATATTGAATGCTGGTTAATGACAGCTTTGCTTGCCTATGATGGACATACAGATATCATGGAAAGATTTATTTTTCCATTGAGACTGACAATAATGGCATACAAAGAAGCTGGAAATTCTATGAAAGTTTTAAAAAAAAATCTTGAAACTGTTGATGCTGAAAAAGGTGATTATTATTTTATTTAACTTTGTGTATTTATAATTTTATTATTAATTTTTTCAGTTAATTAATTTTTTGTTTTATTATTTTTTTAGATCCAATGAAAAAAGGTTTGGTAAATGGCAAATTTGATCCAAGTAAATTTTCAAGTATTTATTGTATGGAATCAACACCACGTTCTGATGATTTTGATATAATATTATTCACAATTTTACACAGTTTAATTGGTGGATTTTTATTTTGTATTAAAACTGGTTTACATAGTACAGAAGAAAATGTACCAATAAAGTTGAATACTTTGATGAATGATAATTATAAATTTATCATTGAATTTATATACAAAAATATGTGGTTAATAACATACAATTCATCTGTGGTGCAATTACCAAATGGAAGTCATGATATTGCTATTGATGTTGGATCCTTAATGACACCTGGTGCATTTTTCAATCATTCTTGTGCACCTATGATAACACATGGTAATTTTGGTGAATATTTTACAACAGTATCAATATGTCCAATTAAAAAAGGTGAACAAATTTTTGAAAGTTATGGTCCTATTCTTCAAGATGAAAGTAAAGTTGAACGACAAGATCTTTTAAAGACATATAATTTTACTTGTGATTGTAATGCCTGTAAATATAATCTTGAACCATTATTTTTGGATGATATACAATCAATGGTAACTCCAAAAGAGTTAAGTACAATTATGAAAAAAGTTGAACGTTGGATGGTTAGAGTTGATCAAGTAACTGAAGAATTAACATCATATGTTAAATCAAATAATCGTAAAATGGACTTATCAAAAGACATTAAACAAGTCATTAAATATGTTGAACAAGCTTGGTCAATGTTTCCACAAAAAAATGCATTTCCAGTTCTTGAAGCTGTTAACAAATTGCAAATTTTACTCACTATGTTACAGACACCAATTTTGTGTTTAGATTAATTCAATAATAAAATAAATAAACAATATAATATCACATTTCCATTTACAATATATTCTTTATTATAGTAACACGTAATTTTTTCATAAATATATGTTTTTCTTTTTTTTTTTTTTTTCCAAGTATTTTCACATATAATTTTTCTTTTTTTCTGTATAAATAATCTACCATTGAATATTAATTAGTAAAGAATTTTTTTTTTTTTTTTGTACCAATCTTTGCCGTTTTATACTGTTTTTATTAAAAAATATTTTTTATACAAATTTATCTGGATCAATATATAAATTGATATGCATTTTTATAATTGATAAATCAAGCTCTAATTTAGTTATTTTTTTTTTCAACTGAAATGATAATTTTCAGCCTTCCAGATAAATTTGTTAAAATATATTTATTATTGTTTAACAATATTTATTTATTTTCATTATTCCAACATAAATTTATTTATTTTTTTTTTTAATTTCAATGAATAACGTCTGCTGTTGTATATGCGGCTCTTGTCCGGCAAGAGATATACATTTATAATTATTAAATATATCTGCCATCAAATTTACGATAAATATTACAACAAATAACATCATTTTTCATAAGAATAATCTATTGTTGTTGTTATTATTTTTTTTTTCACAATACTATTGTTGGCAGAATTAATAATAAAACTACAATTTTATCACGTTTAAATACATCAACTGTGTATAGACTTTAACAGTTCTACGTATTATTGTTTTATTTTTCTATAAAGCCATTGTATACCAATCACAGTAACACTCTTGAAATATTTCTCAGAGTGTTACATAATATATGAATTATTATCCAACATTAAAATACATATTTTATTCAACATACAAACGTCACTTAAAAACTGCATATATATATTTTTTTTTTGATTACATATTGATATATTATTTTGATATATTATTGTTGATAAATAATTATATTCAAGTGTTGTATATTATTATCAATCGGTGATTGTATAAATAGCACTCCACAATTTATTTGGCAATCTCATTATTGATTTTTTAAATTAATTTTTCAATTTGAATTATTTGATTTTATCTGTTTTTTTTTTTTTTTATTGTTTTTATATTTCTTTAAAATTAAAATCAATTCTAGAAAAAAGATAATTTGATAAAAATTTGGTTATTATTTATAGCCAATAGTCAGTTCAGTTTTTCATAATTACTTTTTAAATTTTTTTTTTTATTTATCGAACTAGACATGACATTTCGATCCGAATTATTTATTTTGAATATATAGTCGTTGTATTTTTAGGAATTTTTTTTTTCTATTAGTTAATTATTATTTTAAACTATTTTTTTAATGGTTATATTATTTTCTACGATACAAATTAACACAGATTACAAGCTAGAAATAATAATCATTTATTGAAATAATTGATTTTCAATTGATCAAAATTCCCTGTTTGGTTTATAATTATTAATTTGAAATTTTTAATTTAATATTTTGAGTATTGTAATAAACATCCAGAGAATTATTGACAATGTCGTTCAATTATTTTTTCAAATGATGAGTACAAATTTATATCTCAATACTATTGTTGTATAAAAAAAAATTTAAATGTACATTTTGTCGAAAAATTTCTTCTAAACATTTATTATTATTTATTATTTTTTTTTTTCACATTTCATCAAGCTCAGTTACGATTAATTTTAACACAGTAACATACAATATTGACCTTCAATTTTATTTCTAAATTAAATATAATCGGTTGTGTTAAATTTAATTATTTTTTGCAGTTAAAAAAATTCAAGTAAAATTTAATTTGGTAATTTTTTGATTCTATTTATCCCAATTGTAAATATAAAATTAAACAAACATTTGATAGATAATTTCAAAACAAAAAATAATAAATTATTTTTAATAATTTAAAGCTATTTTTCAACATTTATATTTGACTGTAAAAAATTAATGAAAAAAATTTGTCGTTGAAAATCTAATTTTGTCTAAATATTTTTTTGTCATGTAACATTTATAACATTAATATTTCTGGATTATATAATTATTAAACTTTTTTATTTTCTATATAATAATTATATATTTATATCTCACTACCTGTTTTTATTTTTTTTTTTTAATGCATTTATTGTCTGATTTATTCGAATAATTATTTTTAATTTCTACGATATTTTTTAAATATAATCTCTCGATGGTATTAACATTGACTTGACAGGAGTTGTTTATATAACTGTTAAATAGTTTATTTCATTTTTTTTTTATATTAATAATAAATATATCTCTCAAAATTTCACTGACTAGCAGCGATGCAAATTTCATTTGTGCGCAAATATTTCATACACTAAAGCAAAAATTATTGTCATTAAAAATAATTGATTTTAATCTTTAATAAATTAATTAATTATAAAGCATTTTATTTATTAAATAAATAAATAAATAAATAATACTGGCATTTTTAAATTTCATTCAATAATATTTCTACAATATTTTTTTTTTGTTTACTTTAACTATTTATTTTTATAATAAATTTTTACTATTTTTCTCTTATAAAATATAAATCAACAAAGATATTTTCTAGTATCTTTACTGATTGTATTGTATAATATCCCTCTTCAAGTCCTAATTGACTATGTTTTTTAATTTGTCTATTTTTTTTTTCTACCAATGTATCACTTTTATATAAAAAAAGAAAATTAAAAAAAATCAACTAAAATTATCTCTGTTAATTTGTTTTTTTTTTCTCATTAAAAACTCTAATATTTTTCTTGAATAATTTAACTAAATAAAATTGTAAATTTATCTAATTCTAAGTATACTAATTTATTTTATTTTTTCTATTGATTGTATATAGATATTTTTCAAACTGATACTGATACTGATTAATCTGTATCAATTTTTCTATATATAATTTACTCAGCTGTAATAGGCCGAATCTTGCAATTTTATTTTTCAATAATTAATTCTAAATTTAACGTAAATATAATTATATTTATTTTCTTATAATTAATTTATTGTCCATGATGGAACATTTTTCTTAAAATTATTTATTGTCTGTTCACACAGTATTGTCGGTTATTATTACGAATTCCTTCAATATTACAACTAATTGTTGTCTGGATACTAAGGAAAACACTTATTGTCATTTCGCAAATGAAAAAAAATAAATAAATAATCATTATTCCTCAAACAATTGACAAAACAAAAAAAAAAATTAAAAAAAAAAAGCTCTGTAATATAATAAAAAATAATTTATAAAATAATTTTAGAAATTTGTATTTCACCAACAATACCATTATTAAACTTTTTTTTTTTTTTGTTATTAAAAATTAAATATTTTTGCCATACAAGTATCTTTTATCAATTTAAAAAATTATTAACATTAGAGTGTGCGAATCAAAAAAGTGCTGGTGCAATAAACTACCATATCCCCTAGAATTCAGTCAACATTTTTAAATATCTAATTTATACGATTAATATTGTCATAGCTATTTTAATGATAATCAATATTTAAACAAGTTAAATCAAGGCATAAAATAAATAAATAATTTAATTTTCTAAATAAATTTCTAATCAAAATTAAAAAAAGAAAATTATTTTTTTTATAAATGCCTTGTTAACTTGTAAATTAATTTTTATCACTTTATAATTATTTACACAACACATTCATTGATAGAGCTCATAGCTACATGCACACAAATTATTATTAATCTATTTTATTCATTTACAACATTTATTCAACCTCACACTGACATTTATTATTTTTATTTAATTATAGGACATAGTATTTTATAATTCTATACTAACGCATCTTATGCGATATATTATCATCGTATGATTATCTAGAACAGGGAGTTCACAGTCAAAACGATTTTAAAAAATTTAATATTTTTATATAAGCAATCCAAAAGTTATTATCTCTGTTAAAATTTTTATATAATTTCGTATCAACTGTATATTTATTGTCAGCATTGTGAACCATTTTGACTGGAAAAAAAAAAAGGATAAATTCTTTTGATCACTGTGACTTTGTCACTATTGATCTATATAAAATGTATTTTTTTTTTTTTTTATTTTTTATTTTATTTTATTTGTATAATATAACGCATTATATGCGAAATTTTTTTTTTTATCTTTGTTATTTAATTCATCGTACTAAAAAGTATTTGTATTTATTTTTTTTGTATATCTTTTGATATTCAAATTCATAGAAAATAAAGTCACGGCTGCTCGTATCTCGTTTATCTGAACTTTACTATTTTTGAAATATTTATTTATTTATTTATTCAAAAATTGGAAGGGTATTTTTTTTTCACTTGACAGCCTAAAAATTATTCTAAAATGTTTTATTTTCTACTATGTTTCAAAGTATTTCATTGACAAATTGCAATTATTATCTTGCAATTAGACTAAAACTTTTTTTTTTTTCAAAATAAATAAATAAATAAATTTTAAAAAAGTTTTTATATTTCATTTTTATTGAATATAATATTTGTAGAAAAATTATTTTTCATCTTGATTATTTATCACGTTTTTTTATTTATTTCCAATTTATTGTCAAAATTTAAGTAAGAAAAAAATTTATCATTGATAATTCCACAATGGTGGCAGTATTTTCAAAATTTTTTAAATTTTAAATTTCTTCATTGACTTTTTATATAATTTATTAAAATTATTATTCATTTTTAGAGTTTGTTATTTTATTTTTCCAAGTGTAATTAACACGCTTACCGTCTTTTGAGTATATTTTTTTCTTACCAATTCTCTTGATGACACGCCTGTGTTACCCATTTTCATGATTTTCATATTTAGCCATTTGTGCACGTATCCAAGGTACATATTTTGGTACATATGCATAAACACCTGGTAATCTTGGATGTGCACATTTTATTCCCCAACTAACAATACCACCAACAAACCAACGCTCTTTATCTTTTTCATCTTGGCATAAAAGTGGTCCACCAGAATCACCCTGTTGATAAATTTATAAAAAATATATATATCCCATTTCATTAATTTTAATTAATTAAATAATTTATTTAGCTTTTATTTTTACCTGACATGCATCTTTTTTACCCTCAGGATATCCAGCACAAATCATTCCATCAGTAACATTGAGCTCTTTGTGTTCAAGCCAAGCATTACAAAGTTCTCTCTCCAAAACTGGCACTTTAACTTCATTTACTGCTGGCTCATACTGTGATGCTATAATAATTTCAAACAGATTAATATAAATGACATATTTATTGACTCGAATATCTTGATAAATGTTATTTATTTTTTTTCAAAACTTACAATCCGTATCCTCTTTTTTTCCCCATCCAATAACAGTACAAATAGTACCAGGTGCAATTTCAGTATCATGTTTTGGCAAACAAACTGGTCTAAGATGTTCATGAAAATTAACTGGTTTTTCAAGTTGAAATAATGCAACATCATTATCATGTGCTGATCCCATATTATAATGTGGATGTGGTACAACTCTTTTAACTTTTCTTTTTTCACCAAGATATGTATGTGCATGTCTTCGTGTTATTCCCAATTGTATTGTCCAATCAGATAAATCAGTATGACTAAAACTAAATAATTATATTAAATTTCTTATTAAATATTATTTATTTTTATTCAATAACTCACTTTCCAACACAATGTGATGCTGTTAGTATCCATTGATCTGATATTAATACACCAGCACAATAAAATACCTCCATTGGACCACCAAGTAATGCTGCTAAAAATGGCCAATCACCAGGTACTGATTCTGTTCCTCCAACTATTCTTGATTGTACTTTTGAATTACCATAATGATAACGTCTACGTCCACATGCTTTAATTGAAAAATTGGAAAATTTTAATAATATATAAATATTGAAAATTAACTTGAATAAAATTATTTTAACTCACCAAATTCTGAGCATGATAATTCAACAGTTGGATAATCATTTTGATCAGTACATGCTTGTAGCTCTTTCAAAAGATTACCACTACCTTTTTGTGCAAGTCTCCATTGTTGTAGAGTATCAATTTTTTGTTCACGAATTGTAATATTTTTATTTTTCATCGATAAAATTGAACTGTTAGCAACTCTATAAAAAAATAAATATATATTTCAAGATAAATAATAATAACAATGTAATATTATCATTGACAATTGTAAAATTCTTTTTTTCAAAAATAAAGTAAAATATAAAATAAATGAAATTTGTTGAATGAGCAAAGTCTGAAGATTTTCGATTTGAGTTTAGTCAGCGTGATATTGCTACAAGGTATATAGCAAAAAGTATCCTCTTTACTTGCCTATCATAACATGCTTGAAAAGATATAAATCGTATTATTGAACATATCGTTCTGGGGTCATGAGCTGCTACTCACTTCAAACGTCAGATATTTTCAAATAAAATTTTTGATATACACTTAATAATAATACTGCTGATAAGTTTATTTAAAATTTCATTTTAAATAATAACAACTGTCAAGAATAAATTTCTAAAGTAACTATTAATCATATTAATAATTACATTGTTAAAAAAAAAAAAAAAAACAAGTACCACAAAATTAATTATATAACGTGTAATTAATTTTACCAAAAATAATAAAAATAATATTATTTTTTAAATGAACTTACGTATAGCCAAGAAGACTACAAATTGCTTGTGCTGATGTTGATTCCCAATGTGAAATACAAGCTGGTATAAATGTACTATTTTCAGCATGATAAACTTGTAAACGTCCTCGACCAATGTCTCCATTACTTTCACTCAATCGTACTAATAAAAAAAAAAATCAAAAACAAAAATAAGCTATCCTCAAAAATAAATGATATTAATAAATAAAAAAATAAACTTACGACAATTACGTTCATCCTGACCCCATGGACAATCCATAACACCATTACAAACATGAACAGATGACATGCATCTTCTTTCACCACAATGTAACGTTGATGATTTTGTTATAAAATCTTTAATTCCAAATTTTTTACTTTTACCAGGATTTGATTGTTCAACTGTCGTTGATGCACAATCACCACAACCAATTTCATCAGTCTGATCAGCACAATCAACATGGCCATCACATCTCCAATCAACTGGAATACATCTTGTAACATCACATTGAAAACCACTTGTGCAAACTGTCGAATAAAAATTATTCATACCAAAAATTATATTAAATTTACACGTATATATTTTATTTTATTTTATTTTTTCGAATAATGAATTTATTGGGTTGTAATGGTGATAGGGAGTATCATATTGTGTTCAGTTGAGTTGAATTTTCAATTGAATCATATTGACAATAGGGGCATAAAATAATAAAAAAAAAACAAAGCTAAATTCAAAATGATTTTATTTTCAGTTCTTTTGTCGTTGAGGATTGGATTAGCTAGTTTTTTCTTCAAGGCTGATATAATGTTATCAAGATTTTGCTTATATATATATGACAAGTGTCTAGATGTCTAGGTCGTCTGATCTATTGCTGATGGTATTAATGTGTATATCTATATGAAACTAAGTAAAATGAGATTCTCACTGTACTTTCACATTAATCAATAACCCAGAAGCCTCCCCAATCCTTCCAAAAGATTATTCAAGAGTATAATCTTGTAAAATAAAATAAAAAAAGAACAATGTAAAAAGATATTATATTAAATTTAATAATAAAAAAAATATTTTTTTTTAATAATAAAGCATATATTTTAATAATATTATTAAGAATTTATTATTAAATTTTGTTATCGTAAAAATTATTGGTAATAATGAAAAGATAGTTTTCTTTTTTAATTTAAAAATGTAATTATAGATTCAAGGAGTGAGTGGAAATATTATTTTTGAATAATCAATAAGATAGATAAATATTTTTTTCTTTTTGAGTGTTATCTGGGGTATTTTTAATCGATTGATGATATTGGCTGCAAGTGGAGGCTGGATGACGTTATCGTAACGGAAGAGCAAGCATAAAGTGGACTTCCGACTTTACTTTGATTAAGTAAAATCTTTAGACAAGTGGTTGGAGACCAAAGTTGGACAAGATCCAATAGATTTAACTTGAGATTAATTGTTTGAAATTAAATAATTAAAGCTAAGTTATTTATTAAAATTTATGCATTTAAATGTAAATTAATTTGCATGTTTGTTTAATTTTATCATCTATTTGTTTATTTATTTGTGTTGATAATTTATTAAATTATTTCATGATGTTGGTTTATTGATAATAATTGAATGAAATAATGCGTTAGTTTATAGAGTTTTTAAAATTAAATTCAAGGGGTTTTTGAACAATGATAGTGAGTTGAGAAATTATGGGTAACAAAAGGCACATATTGTTAGTTACTTCTTGGACGTAAAACAGAACAAAAGGACAATGGAGAACAAATACGACAATCAATAATTACAAACTAAATTTAAAAAGTTTTTTTTAAATTAAATGTACTATTTAAATGTGAGTTTAAACTTGATAAATATTTAAATTTTATAAACTATTTATAATTTTTGTTAAGATAATAAATTGATGAAAGAAAAAAGAAAATTTAATCAATTTTATATATAGCTGTTAATAGGTTTCTTTTTTTTTCATGAAAGTGTAATAATGATTTATTATTTTTCAATCAAAGAGCTGGATTCAAGAGGTATCTTAAATCTTAGTTTTTCCAATTTTGTTTGATTTGAAGATTTGATAGAGACGGTCAAAAGAGAGAGAGAGAAAAAAAAACAATTACATCGCTTTATTAGTTTTTTTCCCCTAAAAATCATTTTCACCTAAGGAGGTCAGTAAAAATTGCTAAATATTTTTTATCTCACCAGGTTGTTCAGCTCTTTTAGCAGCTTCAATAACTTCATGATGTCCAACACATAAATCGGAATCCAGATTTTCCGGAAAAAATTCACAGGCAAGATAGTCTGGTAGTCTCAGTCCAAATACGTTTAAAAAAAATCCACATCTTCTCGTCATTTCTAATTGAAAAAAAAAATAAAAAAAAAAGGTTAATATACAGTTGAAAAATAAAAAAAACTAAAGCTAAATATTGAATTATAAAAATAGCTATTAAATACCATAACAAAGACTTCGACAAGGCCGTACAACTTGACCCTTGGATCCACATTTTGGTACAAAAACATTACACAAAAATAATGCTGCAAGTTCATAACAACGAACATCAACAACAGCTTCATAATTTTCCAATTCATGTTGTGCATCACGTTGATTAAAATTACCCATGTAATTTGGAAAAACAGTAAAATTATATGGTACCTAAAAATTAATTTAAATCGATCAATAAATCATTAATTTTTAAATGATAAAAAATTATTTAACACGAAAATTAAATGATATTTTAATAGTATCAGGGATTAACAATTTTTATGAATGGTTTTGGATTTTTTTTTTTGTTGGAAAAGGAAAACAATAGAGACGTAATGATCAGCAGCATTCACTCTCAATTATCACGAGGATTCAGAAGAGCTTATTTGAATAAGCACGTATGCATCAGCTGGAATTCAGCTGAGCTCAATAAATGTGATCATTAGTGCATGAAACTTGGAATGACCACATTTAATATTAATGTCATCTGTTAATTCAATGTACATTTTACCACATTTAAAATATCATTTTTATCAAGTAACAAAAAGTTATTATGTTTTAATAAAATTTTAAATAAATATATTTATCATACAAATAGTATTATAACTTTTAAATAAATATTTTATTTTTAAATCAAATATTATTTAAGTCAAATTGTATAATTTAATAACAAATATATTTTAAATTTAAATTAATTTCATTCGTCTGTTCCATGTACATTTTATCACATAAAAAAAAATATTTTTATTATTTTTTTTTTTGTAGAAAGATGTATGAATTTAATCTTCTTGCATTATTATAAAAATAAAAATTTTACAACTCTCGTATTTAAAGAGAAACAAAAAGTACATTTTCGTAAATCAGAAAAATAAAAATACAAAAATTCATTAAACGAGTGAAAATAAAATAAATTTACGGAATTTTTTTTTATTTTTGTGGATAAGTCAATAATACCCAACAATTTTATGAGAATAATTTTTATTTTATTTTTCATTTTTTTTAGGCTTTAATAGTCACGATCAAGATAAACACTGATGCTATGAATTTTTAAATCACATACTTAAAAAAATGTGTGTTGAAGATAAAATAAAAAAAAATAATAATAACGTGAATTGCATTCCTAAATTCCAACGCAATGTTGTGACCTCGTTTTCAGATTTTCAACAAACTTTTGTAAAACATTCATTGAGTTGGACAAGTAATTTCACTTGACTTAACTCTGGACACTCTAATAACAGTTTAAAAATATATTTTTTTTTTTTTCAACAATAATGAAAGAATGAAGAGCTCTTGTCATTTTGACTAAATTTTATTTTAAATTTTTTTTTAGATCGACAAAATTTATTTAAAAAAAAAAAATATCAATTTTTTATAAAGTCGAGTTACGACGGCTGACTCTATTTAAACTTTTCTACTCGCTCAATATTGTATTTAATTTTTTAAAAATAAAAACAAGATTGCATTTTAAATTTTACTTTAAAATATTTTCATAAATACAAAAAAATTCATTATAAAAAATTTAAAAAAGTATAATTTCATTCTAACTAAATTTAAACTTTTTACTAGCTTAATTTTATATTCAATTTTTTTGTGCTAAATTTATTAACTTGTGTAAAAAATTTAATTTAAAAAATATAAACTTACCTTGTGATTGAGACAAAAATTGACAATAACTGGTAGACAAAGTCCCGGTGATGGATTATTTTGTTCTCCAAGTGTGGACTCTTTCAAAATTACCTCCGATTGTTCCATTGTTTTATTTTCATATTTAACGACATTCTGTGGATATGCTATAAACAAAAAATAACCAAACAATCGACATTTTTCATAAATAACAAAAGCGAGAAATTTTTCTTTGAAGAACTTTCCAACAAAAATCAAAATAATACCTCCGTAATTACAATGATAAAAACAAAAAGAAATAATTCAATATAAAAATAAATAATTCATATAAATTTTGATTAAATATTAATATTCAATTAAATATTATAACTTTTATTTGTTGTGTACTTAATATCGTAGTTATGAAATTTTATTCAAGCAACTTCTATTGAGTTTTGTTTGCAATTGGTTTATTCGAGACAGAGACCAACCAACAGAAACCATTGAGTTCAAAACTTTTCAGTTATATAAAGCATTATTCATCCAACAACAACAACAACAATAATAATAATAAAAGTAATAATAAATGAAACGTGTATGTACTTACATTTGAAATAAGCAAGAAATCCACCAGCAATTGCAAGTAGAGCAATGGCATTTACAAGAACCTGAGCAAACCTAAATTGTAATCTTCCTCGAGTAACATAATGGCTACTTGGTCTTCTGATATCTCTGATGATCTTGAACAATCAATAATAAAAATAATATTAACAACCAATAGAAAACAATCAAAAAAATACCAAAAATAAATAAACAAATATTTAAAAAAGTAATTGAATCTATTTACTAAATAATTTTTTATATATAGATGCTAATTTTTTATTTTTGTATAAATAAATACTTTTAAAATGAAATGTAATAATTTTAATTTTATTTTACCCTGTGATGTAATGACATGTTACTACCACTGTGAAATCTGACAATCGTTTGCAAACTTGCTGGTGTACTTATTGATTTTGTGATTGGACTGCCCGGTGGATTTTCCATATCTGGTACCATAGCTCTGCCTGAAAATACAAAAAAAAAAGAAATTAACATTAATTAACATAGATGAATTTAATTGTTTCATTGTTTTAAATTGTATGAAGAAATTTATTAGCATTAATTGTAACTTGCTCAAGTAATTTCAAGTAAATTAATTTAAAAATGAGAAAGACATTGATAAATCATTGATGATTACCTGGAACTCTGCCATTTATGTGTTTGTGAGGTAATAATGGTGCCTCCATTGTTTTACTGGTATAACTGGGTGAGCTTGTTTGACTATAACTGTCTGATGAAACATTACTATCTTGTCTAACACTTGCTGGTTTAGTAACAGTTGTTTGACATATTATTGCACTCAATGGTGGTGGTAAATTTGTTTGTGTTGCTTTTGGTAATTTTTCTAATCTTTCAATACAACGTTCTTTACGTAAATTATTTTGCATCATATTTTTAGCTCTATCAATTTCAATATTATATTTTGTTTTTGGCTGTTGTTGTTGTTGTTCACATTGTAAACGTCTTTCTAAATTTTTTGATGCTGCTTGTAATGCTTCAAATTTTGATCTTTTATCAATGTCATTTTGATCTTCAATTTCTGTTTCAAACTTTGTGCATTGTTGTCTAAAAAAAAAAAAAACAAATTAAATTTATAATAATTTTATTTTTTACTTTAAAAAACTTTATTTGTTAAAATTTTAAATACAAAAGTTATCAACTTTTTTAACAAACAATATTTATCATCAAAGAATGAATTGTGAGCTTTTTTTTTCATAAATAAAAACAACATATATACATAAATAAATTTCACAATTGTAAATAATAAAAAAAAAAAAAAAAAGTAAATAAAAGTTTTGGCAAACACCTGCTAAGTTTTTCAAACAATTTATGTGTCTACTAATTTTCTCGTAATATCGTGAACAAGTTGTGAGGGTTTGGGTACAACTTTGTATGAGGTAAAAGGGTCAATTGTTAGAAGACATTGTGTGCCACGTGTATAATACGTGCTACATCATGAAAAATAAAAATTATTATTTTGTGTGTATAAATTAACATTTATCCATATATTTAAAAAATATTAAAACATAATTTACCTTAAATTTATTGAATTTATTTTCTGATTATTGATTGGCTCATTATCATTATGAAGTAAACGTTTTTCAAGATCACGTGCAGCTTTTTGTAATTCATTAAAACTTGACTCCAAGTGTTCTTCTTGATTACACTCAAAATTTCCTACACTATCATCATCATCATCACCATCATCATCATCAAATTTACTTGTTGAAAATTCAGCATTTTTATTGAGCTTTTTAACTTGACAATTTTTATCAGAATATCTTGATTTTTCAATATCAATTAATTTTTTATTTGATGTACTTGTTGTACACTGCCAAGATTGTCGTTCATTAACATCACATTGTTTAACAACTTCAGCTTTATGATCATCACATTTTAGTGTATTATTATTTGTTAAAAAAATTGGCGGTTCATTGTTCATTCTTGCTGGTATCGGTGGTGGAATTCGACGAACCTAATTTACAATATAACAATAAATTCTTGAAATAGAATCAAAATTATTTATAAAAAAAAAAAAAATGAAAAATTTTCAAAAATAAATAATAAAGCTATGATAAATTTTTTACTAAATAAAAAAACATAATAAATTTTTAAATAATCTGTGTATAATTACTATGAAATTGATATTTTGATTTGACTATTATTATTATTATTATTTAAAGCATGTCAATGATCGTGACACTAGCTTATTTTATTTATCATATTCAATTCAACGAGTCCAATGAGTTCAGGGAGCTTGAATTCACATTGTGCATGAGGCTCGTGTTTGACCTTGGAGTATGTGTTGGTGTCACTGGTTGCTTATGCAATTGTAAAAGTATTTGTGTATACATGTGAATATGTATATCTATATATTGTGTGTATTTGCGTTTATGTGAGCCAGGCCGTTTGTTGCGAAAAGAGGTGTTTCTGGGCTAAAGCTCTACCCCAGCTTTAGCTGTATATTTTTTTTTTTTTATTATTTTTTTTCTTTTTTACTACATCTCTTTTTTCTAGCCCTATGTATGTACGTTTTTTTTTGTTATTTTAACATTTTTTTTTTTCTCTTTTATATAGGATACATAGCAAAGAAAAAAAAATATTTATTATTATTATTTTAATTTATCTTCCACCTCGGTTCTTTTGACTCAATTCGGGCTCGTTGAATCTGCAACGAAACGCGCTGTCGTTACTAGCAAATAGTATAAACAATGAAAAAATGTAACTACTAAAAAATAAAGGAAATAATAGAAAATTTTTATTATTATTATTATTTTATCGCATGGAGAGTAATAGATAGACTGAGCTTTTTATATTGTTAAATTTGTAAAAAGAAGATTATTTTATTTTATATGTATTTAATATTTTAATAATGGATAAATGATAATTTAAAAAAAAAAATATTTAAATGAAATATGAAATAATAGGTAAATAATAATAATAATAGATAGATTTATTTTATAATTGAAAATGACATTGAATTTATGGATGATAATAATAAAAATATGAAAAATTTAAAATTACAATTTAATATTATGATGAGTATGTCATCAAAGTGTATTAAAAAAAAATTGCAGAGTGCATTTGCGCTTGAGATGTAGATAAAATTTTCTACTATAAGTTGAAAATATATATTTCAAGTGGTTTATATTGAAATTGTTATTGACCCAATACTCACTGTTGGGGTTTCAGAATGACGTCTCGGCAGTGGTGGCTGTTGGTGATTTCCACCCACTGGCAAAAAAGAACCACATGCCGGAAGTGCTACACTATTTGTTCTGCTTTGTCTAAATAAAAAAATTAATATATTTTATCATTTCAATATGGAGTATATATGAAAAATTAAAAAAAAATTATTTGTCCAAGATTAAAACTATTTAAATTGTTAATTAAAATTTTTATGATATTTTAATTTGCATTCTTGAAACATAATAATACAGTGTATTTAAAAAATTTAATAGAAATTTTTTTTATATAATTATTTAATTAAATAATGTATACATAAAATGATATTTTTATTTCAGAAAAAAAATAAGTTTATTATAATTTTTTAAAAATTCCAGAATAAATTATTTTGTATAAATTTAATTTTCATTGGAAATTTAGCAATTAACTTTTTTTTTTATGTTAAAAATAGTTTTATAATTATGAGTTTTAAATTTTCATTTTTGACTTAATTTGAAAATTATTAAAAATGAATTATATAATGGTGTTTTGAATAATTTATTAATAATGTATATATTTTTTGAATAAAAAAAATTGTAATAATGAATTTCCTGTTAAATTAATTAATTTTATTAAAATTAAATCAACAGACAATGAAAAATAAATTATCTGGTGTTATAAAAAAATATTTTAACGTTTTTTATTGAATTAAATAACGTGTATAAAATTTTCTAAAAATATATTATAATGATTAAATTAAATTTCAAATAAATTATTGAAAAATGAATAAAAATTATATTGATAATAAAAATAGATTAATAAATATTCTGTTAAATTTATATAAAATTTAATGGATATCTTTATTAAGGGTTTATTTATTGACTATTTGTAAATTAATTTGCACATGGACTATTTAGTTTGGATATTTGATGATGGCAAAGAGTACCCTTGGTACAAGTCGTGCATATTGCCATACATAAACTCATACCCCCAGAGGTCGAGGTAATTAAGTGAAACCGAGTGAGTTCATAGTAAATTAAAATGCTTGAATATTTACCTCTTGGTATTATTCAATAAACATGAGATCTGTTTTTTTTTTTTTTTTCCTTTTTTCAAACCATTTTTTACTCGTGCTTTTATAAATTACATTTTCACTTATTACTTTTGATATTAAGAACTCATTACCACATTAATTAAAAATAATAATCATCGTGCAAATGGAGTATTGTATAATTTAATTTAAATATTAATATTACCTTCCTTCAGAAGTGTGGTCAATAATTTTATCTTCCGGTCTGGACATTTTGCACAACTAAAAATTAAAAATAATAATAAAAATTAATTTTTATGATATTTTTTTTAATGATAAATAAATTTAGAAACATAGTAGTAAATATTTTTTAAAAAATATTCGACGATTAATTGTGTACATCGTTTGAAATTTAAAATCTCGTTTGTCGCATAAAAGCAATTTATCACGGCAATTGGACACATAAAACTGATCTGCTATATTTTTTTTTTTCAAGTCATAAATAATATTTCAATTCATCTACATAAAAAAAAAATGATAACAATAATAATAAAACGATAAAAAGACCTTGATATTTTAACTAAATTTGCCTTTGAAATTTTTTTTTTATAAATAAACAAAATTGTTAAATAAAAAAAAAAAGACAAAATTTCAGACAGATAAATTATGGCTGACTAAATTTAAACTTTTCTACTTGTTCAATATTATATTTAATTTTTTTTTTTACATCAAAAAATGAACGTAAATTAAATTATAAGAAAAGAATAAAATTTTTAAAAATTATCAAGTCTATTATGAATTTTTTTTATCAAAAAACTTGCTAAAAATTGATTTAAAGAAAAAAAAATAGATTAAAACTTTATCGAAGTGAATTTGACTGAATTTAAAACTTAAAATTGCTAAATTTTATATTTAATGCATCAAATTTCTTGTAAAAAAATAAAAAATAAATTTAACTTTATACTTTGATAAAATTAATTGAATAAAATTGAAGGTAAATATTATAAATTTGCAAACATAAATGCCAAAGCTGATAAATTAATACGGCTATTGTTTATATCATTTCGAAAAAAATATAAGACTTATATATATGGTATTTGAATATTGTGCTAAATAGCAAATATATCAAACACGAAATTATCTATTCAATATCAATAGAGTATAATTCTGATTTGCTGCAAGCAAAATCCACCATTAAAACGAGCGACTAATGAGTCGTATATACTGATTTAGAAAGACACAAATGTCGTCATTATATAACTATTAATTAAAAATACATAAAATATATAATAAATATTTTATAAAGGACAAAATTGTATGAAATGCATTAACATATTCACTGAATTCCAGGGTTATTTATACTCTTTGTCATGCATCAAATGTATATATCAAAAAAAATTTCAAAAAGAAAGCTCAACTTGGCTTATCTAACTTTCTATTCAATGCAATTATTATTTTTTTTTTTTTCAATTTTTATATGAAAAAAATATTGGAAAAAGACAAAACGATTTTATCCCTTGATATATAAATGTCATTTTTTTTTTTATTATTATTATTTTTATTATTTTTTTTGAGTCCTCGGATCAATGTTTGGAACTTTATGACATTTTTTTTTTTATATTGTAAATTGATGTAACAAAAAAAATGTCATGATTTTTATTTGTGAAGACGGTATTTTGTGATTGGAAATTCTTTTCTTTTGATAATTATTTTTGGCTATTGGTAAAAAGATATTTTTTGTATGATAAAAATTGTTAGCCACATTGACGTTGAGTAGACACTTAGTGGTTGTCATTAATTTACCGTTAAAAGCTCAATTATATATAGAATTTTTTTTTTTTTTATTTTGATTTAAATTGTCGTTACAGAAAATTCAATAACGACAAGACAGTATTAATTAAAAATGATTTTTTATTTTCAAGATTTTGATTGAAGAAAAATCAATACTGTAAAATTATTGTTATCTGATTGAATGAAATGTGAAAAATAAATTAAAGGAAAAAATAAATCAAATGAAATATCAGAAAATGACAGGTACATGATAAAAATAAATTAGTTTTAAAAAAAATATTGAAATGAAAAAATAAAAAACAAAGCTTTTTGACAGTTCAGATAACAGTAAAAAAACATTTCACAGCTTTAAATCATTTCGATATTCAAAACTTCGAAATCTGTAAATTCTAGTCATTTTTTTTTCAGTTTTTATATATTTTTTTTTATCTTTTCAAATAAATAAATTATATGTCGTTGCTAAAACAACTCGAGATAAATTTAAAAACTCGTATTTTTAATTTTTAAAAGTTTATAAAAAATTATAAAAATAATTATATATTTTTTTTTACAATTATTCATGATTTTAAAAGTATGCAAAGTTATTAAAAATATAATTTTTATACATTACTAAGTTATGAAATTAAAAAATTCAATTTACGATTAAAAAACGCATTTATTTTAAATAAAAATGTGTTCTCTTTTCCCATTTTCCCCACGTTATATCGAAAAAAAAAAAAAAAAAAAAAATGCATCAGATAAAATAGAGACTTTAATTATAATTTAAAAAAGAATTATTATTATATTTTTTTTTTCAAGTTATTAACGAGTTTATTACGAACATGAAAATTTGAGATAAAATATAAACCAGCTATGCACTATGTTAATAAGTTTTTAGTAGTTTTCATTAGTCTCAAGACTCATCTGTTTCTTAGCTTTAGTAATTTTGTCTCTTTAGAGTACTTCCACCCCAAGTGATGATTACGTCGGATATTTTCGCTGACGTTTGACATTAAATAAGATATTAAAATTACGAAAAATTTAACACAAAAATACACTATACATTAAAGTAAACCTCATTTGTCTTAATTAATTAACACAAAAATATCTCTTAAAAAAAAAATATCAATTAATCATTCATATAATACTATTTTATTTTTAATTTTAATAATTAATTAAATTATAAATACTTACAAATAATTAATGGCCAGTTATGTTTTAGTAGACTCCAGTTAATCTGCAATTTTCCAAGCAAGTTGTCACCAACCAATTATGAAAATTTTTCATTTTAAATTTGACCATAATAGCGATAAAATAAATTCAATATTTATCACCAATAAACAAAAATTAAAACAACTAAAAAAAAAAAAAAACTTTAACAATCAAATTGATATACTAGTTTTTCATATTATTATTATATTTTTTTATTTAAATTAAACTTTTAAATGAATAAATTAAAATATATTAATGAAAAATTTATAAAGTGCAGTTGAAAATTAAAAATAAATAAGCAAAACAAAAAAAAAATATAATTATAAAAATTAATAAATGTAAAAAGATGTTATTTTAATTTAAGATAATAATGAGTGCACACGTGGAGCAACCGTGTGCGTACTACGTGCGTGGGTGGTCGTATACAACTAAAATTTTTACCACTGGGTGCGGATGGCCGCGACGACGACGACGACGACGACGGCTACCGACCCCCTGATTCGCGCCTTCGCACAACACTCTCTAGCTTACTCAGTTTTGCTTCTTCATTTTAGCTTGAAAATTTATTTTCTGCGCAGGACAATTTTCCTCAATGACCCTTGGAAAATTATATCCCCTTTTTTTCTATTTTATCTCACTCTTTTTCAAAGATCCCAGTTTTACAACACTTCGAAATACATATATTTATATTTTTTTTTTTTTATTATTTAAATAATAAAAAATATATTTGATGAAAAAAATAATAAAATATTTACGATGGAAAAATATATAAAATTGATATTATATAATAAATCAATTTCGAAAAAAAGAATTATTTATTTTAATGTAATTTATTATATAATAAATTAATTTTTTAATATTGATTTATTTTTTGTTTTTTTTATAAGATTAAAATTAAAATTTTCTGAATTTTTTTTTTTGATTTTTTCTTTTTTAGTGCGATTATTTGTGTAATCGAGGATAAATCTGGGGACTGTTGTTTGAGGGGTTGGGGACAATCAAGTCGAAGTAAGATAAAAATAATTTTTTTTTTTTTTATTTTGAGAAAAGAGTCGAGGGTGAAAAAGTAAGCGTAGGATGCTTCCTTGGTTTCACGAAAATGCGTCAAGTTCAATTCAATGCGAGAGTGGATAAAAAAAAAGAGATCGAAAAAAAAAGAATAGAATCAGAGAGAGAGAGGGAGAGTGATGGTATGACTGTTCGATAGACTATATATATACAATTGATCCTTTGACAGACAAGCAAACAACTGATGTGAGTCCTGCGGCAAGCAATAATCTGCGTGAAAAAAAAAAATAAATAAAAGAGAGGTTTTTATATGAAACTTTATTCCATTACTCGTCTCTTTTTTTTTTTTAATGATATTTTAACAGATAAAGACTCATGCCTAAACTGGCCGAAAGCCAGATTATAAAAATCACTTCCGTTTTGGTGCTTTCAAAGCCCAAAGATTATCACTTTTCCTATACGGAAGGAAAATAAAATAAATAACAAAAAAATAAAACAACAAACAAACTCTTTGATATAAAATCTAATCAGTTGAGTAGTGTATTGAACAATACAATTTTAGAAATATATTATCAATAGTAATATTAATAATATAACTGTACTATCAGAGATTGATCTTCTGTATTTATTTATTTAACAACAAACGTTTCGGTTGGAAATCCATAATATGGATAATATTCAGGGGGTTTTTATATTCTGTAAATTCAAATAAATAATAATTATATAAAATTAATTAAAATATATCAATGATAAAAAATGTATCAGTAAAATTCCATGATAAAAATCATTTGGGTGTTTGAAAACCCAAAGATCATCACTTTTCCTTTGTAAAAAGAAAAATAAATAAATAAAAGAAAACAACAACAAACAAACAAGCTTTTTGATTAAAAAAAAAAAAATCTAATCAGTTGATTAGTGTAAAACAGTAGAATTTTAATAATAAAATTGAAAACTCATAAAAAAAAACTCAATTATTCTATAAACAAAAGTTTTTAAAAAATAAAAAAACCTAAATGAAAAGAAAATGAAAACAAAACATTGAAAAGAAATAAAAAAAAAACAAAGAAACTAATCACCTAGATGAATCTTTTGAGTTTTCTTTGAGTGTTCACTTTCTTTCACTCGGCATAAAATGAAATAAAAAATAAAAAAGAAGACTGTATCAATTTCATTTGGTTTATGATCGTTTTGGTAAATCTTTTTTTGCTCTCCCTTGAGGGTTGAAAGCTCGAGTGTCTTTATACAGACTAATAAATTTGACAGGTATCATTTGTATACATTAACATGAATATGTTGATTTATAAAAATTATTACATTTATTATTATAAATAAATTGATAAAATATAATTGAAAATAATAAATTTTTTTAACACAATTTTATCATGACTTTGACAAATATACATTTGCGTCGTAGCTTTTTTTTTACGACGTGACGAACGATGTTGCTTGAAAAATTCTAAACTACTAAAAGCTCAAAGAATTTCCATAAATATATTTTTTTTTTTTATATGATAAATACAGTTGTAAAAAAATTTATAACACGTAATAATATTTATCAATATCAGATTATTACAAGTACTGAATAATATCCAAAAATTCTGAGATAAAAAATAATAAGTTAATATTTATTTAAATGCAAAATAAATGGAGATTTTATTTTGTTAATTTATATAGAATAAATAAATAATAGTGAGTCAATTTTTGAGTAATGTTGATTGTGTAAAAGCACTACATACAAAATAATTATTTTTCAAGACAAGTCTTCTGTAATTTAATTTTTATTTCTTCTCGTGAAACGTGAGTTGAATTGTAAGTATAATTTTCTCTTTTTATTCCTTTTTTTTTATCGAATAAAATTGCCGAGAATTTAAATTATTTCAAGTGTAATATTAAAACCCGACTATTGACAGTGGTGACAATAAAAAAAACAGTCAACTGATCAATCGAAAATAATTTAAACAATTTTATAAAATCGTTAAATGTTTTAATGAACTTTTATTTACGCCTGAAAAATTCTCTGATAGAAAAAGAGTTTAGCATTATATCATAAATTTACAATATAAAGTTTTTTTAAAAGTTTTAAAATTTTTTTTATCATAAAATATTATAAAAATTCAAATTCAATATATGTCAAAGTTTCGAAATCGAAAACTTACACAAGACAACAAATAAAAAAAAAAATAATGTAACGAAAACAATAGAAAAAGAATGAAAAAGAAGAAAATTCTATGACAAAAAAAAAATGGCATGGGTTTGCTGAACTATCATCGAGTTGAATGGGGAAAAAAAAATATATATAAAAAGTACGTTTTTATGTCTTGTTGTTGGTTTGGATATTGTAACTTTGGTAGCACTTTTATTTGGCTAGACTACATGACTAGATGGCTCCAAACTTTCAGCTGAACTTGTTATCCTGATTCACCCTAAAATATAATGTTTTCGATGTCACTGTCTTCCTACGATCGCAAATTTCCACAATTTAAATTGTCACAAAAAATTGCAAATAAAATTTATGACTACATGAAATGTTTTTTTTTTTACGTGCTAAAAAAAAAAATGAATAATTGATTTTTATATTTTATTATCTGTGTAATGAAAATGAAAAAAAAAATCAATAAATTGCAAAAGATTTGGCTTTACGACTGTCATTTTTCGAGCAGAATTTAAATAAGTAATAAAAGTAAGTCTTCAAGATGACAGTGTGTGTGCACGTATTTGAGTTATATTATTATTTTTTATATTTTTTTTTTTTTTTGAAATAAAATATGTTGAATTGTTTGAAAAGTATGTGTTTTATTGAAAATTTTTTTTTGTTTTTTTTTAAAACAAAGAGCCCTGACCCTGTCGAGGCTGTTCAATTGAGGCGGAATAAATTTATCCTATACCAGTGTAGATTTGGCTGACAAGCAACAAACTTGACTCCAATAAAAAAACATATAATTTTTTTGTTTTTGAGATAGTTTGAAAATTCGATAATGCATTTCATGAAATATTAATATAATTTAAATAAATAAACAAATAAATTATATTAAAAATTTAAAATCAAATTATATGACAGTATGAAGATATATTATAAAGAAAAAAAATAATACTAAAAGATATTTTAAAAAATTGAAAAGCTGCTTACATTTATCACTGATTCTATTTTTTTTTTTTTTTTTTTTGATAGCTCAGTGATAAAAAAGCTCAAGGAAAAAAGTTTGAGATTTGATGTATAAAAAATAATATCACTCTTTATAATTGGCAAAAAATTTATAATGATCCGGAAAAAGGTAGAGGGATATTTGGAAATTTGAAAATGAAAATATTTAATTTTTTAAAATGCTATTGATATAGTTGAGTGATGTATGAACCCAATGATCATATTGAAAAGTAAAAAATGTTTTATTTATAAATTTGATAAACACTAATATATATAGGGTTACCATATTATGCGAAATCCTAAAAAAATTTTCAAACTCAATTTGTGCATTTTTATAAAAGTATACTTTTATAAAAATGCATAAAATGAGTTTGATAAAATTGAAGCATCGACATGATTTAAAAAATTAATTTTATTTAAATTATTTAGCAACGAAAAGTTTAGCTTATAGAGCTAAATGGACTTCTCGGATAACTTTCACCAATGCTTACAATTGTCATGTATTGTACCTCTGAGGTCTCTAGTCTTCTTGGCTATAGCACGTTATTAGGGTTACCATATGCAAAATCCTATCAGGATGTCTTGATTTAGGAACGAATGTCCTGATAATGTCTTTTTAATATTAAATGTCCTGATTTGTAAAAAATTTTTTTTTCTAATTAATCTGATATCCCTGGTGATAATATTTCTCGGCGATTACTCCGATCGTTTCCTTAGTAACTCTGAAATTTCTCCGAGATCTCCGACGAGGAAAAATTTTTTCGGCCGTTTCTCCAAAAGACTCGGGTGAAGAAATGTTCGTATATAAACTCGTTGAATTTTTTTATTTTTATTTTTAAAATTCAGCTTCATTTGTTGTGGAACAAATAAATATTAAAAGAAAAAAAAAAAAAGCTCAATTCTGTATTTGAAAGCTGGCTTGAAAGCGTAATGGATCGAAAATTATTATTGATTTTTTTATAATTGCAAAACGATTATGTTGATAGATTTAAACTGCAAAAAATTCAAGTCATTTTTTGTAAAATTAATAAAAATAATATAAATTTTATGTTAATTGAATAATTTTTTTCTTTGAAATTAAATTAATAGCCAATTGACAATAAATTATCAAATGTAAATACAAAAAAATAAATAAATATAAATTCCATAAATTTAATCAACTTGTTATTTTTTTTAAATACATTTTCATTTTTTTTGTTTAAATTCCAGTTTATTTGTTGGGAGAAAAATAAATTTAAAAAAACAAAAAAAAAAAAAAGCTCAATTCTGTATTTGAAAGCTCGCTCTTTAGAGTGTAATTGATTGAAAATTATTATATTTTTTAATTGCAACACATGCTCGTTAATAAAATTCAAATAACTCAAATTGCAGAAAATTTAAATTCATTTTTATAACAAATTCCAATGCCACTGAGTATTTTCCTTGTTTAATTATTATTTTTATTTATTTTGCATATTTCCGTATTATTGAGTAATCAATATTATCCCCAATGCAATATTTAAAACATTATTTATTTTAATTTATATCTCTAAACTTTTGTATTCATTTATTTAATTTAAATTTCTTTTCATTTTGAATATCACAAATAGTCGTATTGGAAAACAATCAGCTATTTTCTGGAAACTACTTGATTATTTGCTTTCGTGGTATCTTAATTTAAATTTTCCGATTAATTTACGTATATCGAATTTCAATTTCATTGAATAAGTACAATGATTTAATTTGAATAAATTTTCAATTCACCAAAAATATTTAAAATAATTATACGGAAAATTATATAATTTATTTTTAATACTCGGTTAAATTGACTTTTATTTTCTTTCTCATTTCGCCAGGAAAAACTTTGTTTAGTTATTTTTTTTTTTTGATTTATTTTTATTTTAACAGAATGTCTGAATCAACATAAGTTTGAGTTATTTGTTTTTTTTTTTTAAAAAAAAGAGTAAAGAAAAAGAAAAAATCAAACACAAAAAAGTAAGCTGGGAAAATCTCAGTTGAAAAAAGAAAAAGTTTGTGATGTGTCACTTGCACGTGTGTATCAAGGAATTTTTAAAATATAAAATAATAATAAAAAAGGATAATAATAAAATTTGAATGCCATGTTGAGAATGAGAAAAACAAATATGTATAATACGCAAGTACGTGCCTGTGGGTCTCAGGTAACTTTATTTGCTGATGGATCTATTGAATATTATCATGAAAATATATGATGAAATATGTATACTATCTTGGAAGGAATAAGAATGTTTGAATAGTCAATCGTGCAGATTTTGGTTTGAACAGTTGTTTGAGTAAACTTTGATATTTCAAATAAATTCAATCAACAAGTAGAACAAAAATAAAATAAACAATATTCATATTTTAATTTATTATTAATAATTTATAATTTTAATTTTACAAAATTAAATTATGCAAAACAAATTTTACTTTTAGATTTAGATTTTATATATACAAAGAATAAAGTATAAAAAGTTTTTTCTTTCTATTATTTTTTATTGTGAAAATTTAATTTATAAAATCGTAAATTTAATTTTCATCTTTTATAAATCAACAATTGTATAGTAGTAAAACTTTATAAAGTTAACTTATATTTTTTTTTGTTTTTTAAATAAATTAACAGACAGTTGAAAATAAATTATATGATGTTTTTAGAAATTTTATAATAAATTATTTTGTATTCTGTGTTTAGTGCTTTCAAAGATTATCACTTTTCCTACAGAAGGAAAATAAAATAAATAACAAAAAAATAAAACAACCGAAAAACTCTTTGATATAAAATCTAATCAGTTGAGTAGTGTATTGAACAATACAATTCTAATAATAAAATTGTAAAACTATAAATTGATTAATGTGTTACATTTGACTGTGTAAACAAAAAATTAAAATGTAAAAAAATATCTGGTGTATTAAAAATTTAAGAATAAATTATTTAGTTAATTAAAATAAATAATTTGATAATCATTGAAAATTAATAAAAATAGTAATATGAATTGTTTATTATTAAAATTTAAATTAAATAATAAAATTTGTTTTAACTAATTTGTCAAATTACAAATTTTATGAAAAAATAGTTTCTACAACAGAATTATTGGATATTAAAATTATATATAATTTCAATAAAATTATAAATATTTTGTAAATAAAAATTATAAAGTAACAATTTATATATAAAAATTGTTTAAAATAACATTTATGATAAATAAATGTAATTAAACAAAAATTTATTTGATAATAAAATTTAGTTTAACTAATTGAATTTATTAATTTTCAAAATTCTTACAGAATAAAATTGAAAATAAATATTAATAAATATAAATTATTATAATGTATATATAATTAATCAATTTTATATAATGCATTCATTGCATAACTTTACTTTTTAGAATCTTATTTTAACAATTAAATGTTACCACATTTTCTTTAAATCCTCAAATCATCAATGTATAATATTCAATTATAAATCATTTTGCTTAAATTTTCAATACTATTAATAATTTATACGCTTATGTAAATATAATGGTAACATGACATGGATTTATTATTTAAGAAATTATAATAATAAACATCAAAAATTAAAATAATAATCACTTACTTGATTAATAAATAATTTATTCAACTTTATCATGTCAAATTAAAATTAAATTTATAAATATAAATAATAATATATTTTAATTTAAATTTATTTTTGTTTTTCATTGACAAGTAATGTTTAAGAAATAAAGATAAACGTATTTTGCATGTTTAGAAATAATTCAAAATAAAAATTGTTATTTAAACAAATTTCCTTAGTTTAATATTGAAATTTTGTATTAACAAAGTATTATTTGAAATATTAATTAAATAAAAATTATACAAGAAAATAAAATTATAAACAATAATAAAATTTAATATTAATTAAAAATGTACCAATAAAATTGTTTACGTAATGGTATAAATACAAAATAAAAAATTAAAACATTTAACAAGTTTTATAAGAAAACAAATAGAAATTATCTTGAAAATTTAAGAAAAATTTTGTTTGAATATTCTGATAATATGAATTTTATATTAAATAATTTTTTTTATTTTTAACTCAATTATCAATCAATTAATTAAAATAACTATGGATATTTTATGAAGAAAAAGTTACACATAAGGTAATTAAAATATGTTAATGATAAAAAATGTAATAATAAAATGCAAAGATAATGAAATTTAGCAAGTTAATGTTCACTAGTTGTCATGTGACAGTAACATTGAAATTTGAGATAACACAATATATATGTATATAATATGAAGCAATGTTTGTCATGCACTCAGTACTTCTACTTGTGGTGTTGATACAAGTATGTTACCACACTTTACCCTCACCATCATTCCCCAAAATCCAATTTTATCTTTTCCTTATACTATTCAACTATTTTTCAAACTAGATGGACATGAAGTTGATGGACATGATTGTTGAAGAGCCTTAAATACTTCAAAACAACTAAATTTCATTTACTTGAAAAATTTATTTATTCAACTTCATGTCAAAATTAATTATATTTTTAATTAACTATTTTAAATATTCATCAAGCATGTGAAAATAAAAAAAAAACATTTGCAAGTATAGAAATATTATTAAATATAAACAACCCTTTATTTAATTTCTTTCTTTTAAATTTATAAATTTTATAATTAAAAGTATTTATTAAAGCTGCTCTAAATTATTAACTATATTCTTTTCATCAACAATTATTTTCTATTTGTGGTTTTATTCTTGCAACTTGTAGATGGTTGTAATTAATTTTTTTGAGGATACGAATTCAAATTAAAAAATGTAAAAAAAATTAATTTAGGAGTTTAAAAAAACCAAAAATTATTTGCGTGGGGGCAAATACTTCTAAGCATAGAACGAGTGAAGGAGTTTAAAAGCCTACTTGTTCTTTGCAAGGAGGTATTTGCCCTAAAGCTTTAGAAGTAACTGTCAAAATTTATAACATGACATGGAATAAAATCCAGATAATGACTGATACATAAATGGGTGTAATTTTTAATTTAAATCATCTCGGAAAATTATCTGTTATCACCGAGACTTGAACTGAAGACCTCCAGTATCGTAGTCAAGGTGCTTTTCAACTGAACCACAAGAGCATCACGCTGTATGACATAGTTTGATAGGAAATATAAATGTAATAAAGTACTAAAGCCATATTGTTCACCAAATAAATTAACTAAACTCGAAATCTCATCTATTAAAAGAATATTTTTTCAGTGTTCAGACAAGATTCACACAGTTTGTTTTCAAATACAAATTAAAAAAATTTAAAAATAATTAATACCGTAGTTTAAATGAACAAAAATTAATCACATTAAGTCTAATTTGTATTTTATTTTAAACTCAAAAAATTTATTTTGATTGATCGATTTCCTTTTTACAAATTTTTATTTTTATAAGTTCGACTTTGATTTGAACTTGATTTACCTGTAATATTTTTCCGCGAAATTTTAAAAGATAAAAAAAATCAATTAATATTTATTTCTATAATTTAATAGATTCATTTTTTAATCAGAAATTTATTCGCAATCAACAATAATTTAAATTTATATTTACCATTAAATTAATTAATTTTTTTCTATCAAAAAAAATAAAATTAGATTTACTTTATCAAACATTTGCCGTTTTTTTTATATCATTTTTACGCAGATTAATATTTCATATTTTTTTAGAGCTCTAAAATCACGATTCAAGTATTCTTCAAATTAGAAGGACATGAGTATTTGTTGAAGAGCCTTAAATACTTCAAAACAACTAAATTTCATTTACTCGAAAAATTCATTTATTCAACTTCATGTCAAAATTAATTAACTGTATATAAAAATATTTTTAATTAACTATTTTAAATATTCATCAAGCATGTAAAAATAAAAAAAAACATTTGGAAATATATAAAAGTATCATTAAATACAAACAACCCTTCATTTAATTTCCTTCTTTTAAATTCATAAATTTTATAATTAAAAGTAATCATTAAAGCTGCCCTAAATTATTAACTATATTTTTTTCATCAACAATAATTAAATTTATGTTTTTATTTTATTGAGGTAAACCTACTTTTAAATAAAATTTACATTTATTTATTTCATTATTTATTTATTTTATTTTTTAAACCCTGAATATGCAATCAGCCACTACAAATATTTAAATCAACTGCATTTGTAAATACAAACAACATAAAATCGTTTGATTAAGTTTTAAATTTTATTTATCTATCATAAAAACAAATACATACATTTTAATAAATATTTAAAATGATATATTAATTATATTTTCAAATATATGTATCTAGATAAAAATTGAATAGAAAAAAAAATGATTATAAAATAGATTTTTATTGGTTTATATATTAAATGGAACATATTGCGTTGGTGTTGCATGGAATAATCTGTGTTCACACACGGTGCCACTAAATGAGTTACTTGAGTTGAAACGAGAGCTATAGTAAAATTAAAGGCAACGATAATTAAATTATGGTATGACATGTTATAACATTCCTTATAAGTGACAACTTTAAACCACACTCAACCTATGAAAACTAATTTCTCCATTTAATTATGTATAAATTAAAATTTTCATTATAAATAATGCATAATTATGTTTTTTAATTATTTTTTTTTCATTTGACCTCATCGTTTCTAAAAGCTTTTTTTTCTCATTTCAATTTACTATTATTTTTTTCTCGCAAAAACCCTTTATTCATATAATAAATTTTTTTTTTCTACGAGATTTTTTTAAATCTACCAGATGAATATTTCATTCTTTTGATAGTTTACCTCAAGAGTGAGAAGAAGGTGAGAAGAATAGACTTTTTAAAAGGATCTGGTTGAGATGAAAATAAAAAAAAAAAAAAATTGCACAAGTTTGTAATGGAAAAAGGAGCTTGAAGACGTTCTAGATGAGATCGATCCCCTCAGTCTATATGGGAACAAGCACGTGTATTTTTTTTTTCAACTTTTTTCTATTTTTTTTTTTTTATTATATTAATTCCAAAAAAGCTTGGAAATTTACCAGTGGATAGAAAAAAATATATACCTCAAGATTCATGTGAACATAAATAATCGCAAAAAAAAAAGCATTTTATTTTTAATATTGGATTATATATTTTGAAGATATAAATTTACTAATAAAAATTTGAGCTTGCAAACTGGTAGCAACTCACCCCTAAAAAACACAACACAATAGAGATGTCTAGTATCAAAAAAATGAGAAGAAAAAAATACGAGACGGAGACAATTTCCCTTGGCAAATTCACATGAGGTATTTTACCCTCGAGTCATAACCGAAATGCCCTGTGTGAATATGTGTCCTTGAAATTCAATCAATTCCAATGTTGTCAATGAAAAATATAAAAAAATTTAATAATTGACCTGGTATCAATTTTTAAGTGGGGGGAATTTTTTTCGGACAAAAAAAAGACACAAATATTTATCTATCAAAAAAGAATCACAAAAATTTTTTTATGTTAATTTTAGATCATCCCCAAAAATTGTTTAAAAAAAAAAAATCAATCCCCTCGATTGACAGAAATTTACAATATGACGTAGTCGATACGTCATTGTAAAAAAAAAAAAAAATGATTGATGATTTTATTTTTTTTTATTTTATTTTTACAAAGTTTGATTAATTTATTTACTTTTTTTTTTGTTTCATTTATTTTTCGTTGGTTGAATGAATATTTATTTTATTAGATGATTTATTTGTTTGACTTTTTTTTCCTTTTTTTTCGTGATATAGACTTGTAAATTTGACTCAATTTTGAGATGATACATATAGCTCGTGGAAAATAACCGACAGTGTAATATAGTTTGAGAATGTACATGCCATCGATGCCAATTTCCCTCAATGTTCATTTTGTATATATATAATACACGAATGTAAATTCAAACGCAAGAAATGATTGATGGCAGATTTGATTTCATCAAATACCAACGTGATATTATTATTATCAAATAAATATCAGGCAAATTTACAAAATAATTAAAATGATATTTAGAATTATTAAAATTTCATAGATTTAGATGAATACTTTATTATTTAATAAATGAAATATTTATATATAGAACTTCAAAGTAGAAATAAAAAAAAGAATTGAAAAATAAATTAAACTTTAAAAACTGATAAAGTCAATTTTAAAAATTAATATAATTGTTGTAATTTATCTTTGGAAATCTTGAGTAGTTTTAAAATAATTTTTTCAATTAAACTTTTTCATTCAAACAATTTAAAAATATTGATTTCGATAAAAAATATATATGAGAAAAGTTATCAATTGAAATGGATAATATTTTTTTAAAAAAGTAATTAAACTAACAATTATTGAAACGTACTTTGAGATAATTGATTGAGCAATAAATTAATTTTTTATAATAATAAAAATGAAATATTTTTAAAGGTAATTGTCAAACTTTTGTGGAGTAGAACAATATAAAGCATCATTGAATTTATAAAATAATAAATACACTTTTTGTAGTTAACTTGAATAGAACTTTGATATTGAAATTGAAAATTTTAACTATCATAATAATCATATTGAAAAGTTGAATTAATCCCTAGCTTTGAAATTGGTAATAATAAATTTTTAAAACTTGTCTATTATTGACAACAAATGAACAGCTTAAATTTTAATCCACGTTAAATTTTTAAAAGAACAATAAAGCTCACATTGCAGTATTAAATTTGTAACAAAAAAAAAATTATAAATTCTCTATTGTCTGCATCTAATATCATCAAACAATTTCATTTAATATCAAAATAAAATCATTTTTGAAATGAAATAAATAAAATAAAATAAATAATCTTTTATTTATTTATTTTTTTTTTTTTTCATTATAAAAAGAACAGTTGTCATCGATAATATTTGTGGGAGTGAGATTGATAAAAATTTATTTTTGGGAGTTTTAAAATTATAAATTTAATTTGTTGTTTGATTGGGCAATTTGAAAAAAAAAAAACCATTTATATAATTATTTTTTTTTATGTTGTTTTATTAATGCAACTTGTAAATGGTTGTTATTAAATTTTTTGAGGATATTTCTTAAGTGTTCAGTCAAGATTTACAGAGTTTGTATTCAAATTCAAATAAAAAAATGTAAACATAACTAATACAGAAGTTCAAAAAGACCAAAAAATAATTGCGTGAGGGCAAATACTTCCAATCATAGAACAAGTGAAGGAGTTTGAAGCTTACATGTTCTATGCAAGGAGGTATTTGCCCCAAGCTTTGGAAGTAACTGGCAGCTATTACATATACATGGTCGTAAATAAGAGGACGTAAATTTTAATAAATCATCCAAATCGCAACATCCACCATCAAGACTTGAACTGGAGACCTCCAGCACCGTAAGCTGGGTGCTTGCCAACTCAACCACAAGAGCATCTTGCTGTATACAGAGTTCAATATGGAAATATAAATGTAATGAAATACTCAAGTGATATTTTTTACCAAATAAATTAATTAAACTCAAAATCTTATCTATAAAAATAATATTCTTTCAGTGCTCAGACACGATTTACACAGTTTGTCCAAAAGCAAATTAAAAAATGTAGAAATAATTGATACCGTCTTTTAGTTAATAAAAAAAAAACACTAAATGAAAAATCAGTTATTTTCATTTATAGAAATTAAATAGCAAAAAAAAAAAGTGAAAAAAAAGTAAATGCACAAGAAAAACTCAAATTTTTCTTTCTCTTTTTCATTGAAAATTTATAGACGATATTATTTTTATTTTTGACGTGTTATTACCGGCAAATATAGGGTGAGTAAGTCGATAACATCGGAAAAGATATCGGATAACTAGTATATATATAAAAGTTGGTCGTTTCAAGACATGTACTCCTCCAATTCCCGTAAGAAGGGAAACAAAATCCACACTAATGAGACGTCTTAGTTGTCAAAAATAATCCAATAAAAATATGAGAATTATTAAGACTATATAAAAAAATAATTCACCTATTTTGTCATACTATTTATATCAAATTAAAAATCAAATAAATCAAATAATAATAATAATAAATAAACTAATAACGAAAATATTTTTTGGGAGGAAAATTTCATAATGAAAATAGCCATTTTTCAATAAGTTCTAACAATAATATAATATATTTTTTTTAAACATATTGTCAATTAGGGGGATAGACATTTTATATTAACAGATAAATTATTTTTTAATATATATATATTTTTTTGTGCGATAATCGTCAATTTCACAAACACTTACGGCCATGGGGCGATTGAAAAATTTTATTTTAAATATTTATTATTATTTATTTATTATTATTAATATTATTATTGTTTTTTTTGTTGTTGTTTTAGATGATATATATTATTCTATTATTTTAACAATCATACATAATTTGCGTGCTTTTGAATAAACAATTTAAAAAGCAATTTTAGGACATATTTTTTTATTTTTTTTTCTTATTAATGTATTAATGTTTTTGTTTAAATTTATTTATACTTGGTACGATTCTTAGGTAAACTTAATAATTGATAAATGATTCACAACACATTCATGAAATATGTTCACGTATATTTTTTTTTTCTTTTTGAACTGTTTTTTTTTTATGAAATTGTTTTTAAATTTCAAATGAATTTTAATGCTCTTAAAATATTAAAATTTTATTATTTATAACTATGTATTTTTTCTGTTTAAAAAAAAGTTGAGATTATTATCGATTTTATCTCGTTTAAATAGCTGAATTTTTTTTTAAATAAAATTGAAATTAAAATACACTTTTCTCGACGATATTTACTTATATATATATTTATTTTTTTTCTATATTAATCACACTTTATCTTAATTGATCTTTGTTATTACGTAATTGAACTGTATCCCAACGTTGTAATAATAAATTTAACAGTCAGTTGTTAATCAATTCTAATCGCAGAATTATATTTAGATATATATTTATTATTTATTTATCAATCTGCGATATTTTTTTTTTATATTGCATTTATTTATTTAGACACATATGCACACAACCTTTGTAATTTATCTATTCTTTTTTTCATTAATGAAAATCATATTTGAATTTCAACTAAAAAATAGTTAAATTAAATATCAATCTTGACCATGGTAACGTCAAAAAAAGAAAAAGAATTTTTATATATTAATTTATCAGTCAAGTAAATACTAAATAAATATGAGCACCATTATTCAATTTAAATAATTAATAATAAACTTGACTTTAGCATTAATATAACTAAAAAAAAATGAAATTAAAAAAATCAGATATTTCATTTCTCAACTCAGTGATATAGGCACTTTCTAATATTAAATTGAAATAATTATCAAATCGCACAATTGTCATGGATACTATCACTTAAGTAAATTAATACTAATTACTTAAATATAATTATAATTATTTGTATGACTATAGTTTGCGAATCGCAAAGGCCGCTGCTATGACGATGATATAAATTCTGGGCTATTATTTTTATAAATAAATAATGTACGTAAAATATGAGGAGGTAAAATATAATCAATATTGTGAGAGAAGAAACTAGTAGAGCCTAATTATAAATAACAAGACGTATTATTTAAAAATAATATTAAAAAACATAACAAGATAAATTTTATATTTATAAAAATTGAAATCGAAATTTCTATCGAAAAAAAAAAACAAAATCATTTCGAAATTTTTATTTAATTTATATATTTTTAATTATCAACAATTGCGTGAAAGTATTCATCAAGTGTTGATCAATAATATTCAATTGATAATTAATAATTATTTATGATTATATTTTATATTGCTACCATGGTCGTATTTTTTTTTTTATTATTAAAAAACATTGCGAGTATTATTTTTTTTATTGCATTATTTTTTTAAATTCATTTTAGAAATATTTTTTTATTTTAATATTATGTTTATTAATTTATCAAGCTTCATGTGTCAGAAAAAAACTTAATTTATTCTAAAAAATGCACCGCTGTATTTATATTTTTTTCATGTTCATGTTTTCAAGCCATTTAAGTAAATTTATTTATTTTTGTTTTTTATTTTTTAAAATTATAAAAAGTTAAAATTTGCAGACAAAATTCATTGGATTGAAATCTTAAAATGATATGAAAAAAAAAAAAAAAGTATTTAATTGCTATTAATAATTTTAATTATCTATATAGCAAATTTTTTTTTTTTCATCTTTTTTTGGATATGTGACTAGTACTTGAAAAATTTTGAAAAAAAAATAGGTTAAAAAATTATTAAACACTTACTCAACTCGTCGTTTCTATAATTGTCACGAATTTAATAAATTAAAGTACCTAATTTATGGTGTTGTTGATGTTAAAAATGTTGGATCTACTGCTGCAACTTTTGCCGTTAGAAATGCATGCATACAGAATAATAAATTCTGTAACTGTGAGCATTCCAATTCCTTAAAAAACAAAAAAACAAAAAGACAATAATAATAAATTGTAAAACAAATTTCTAAAGTTATTTGTATGATTTTTATAGAATAAAAAAACTTACCTTTGTCTCTATAGCTATACTGTCCAACTCTTGAAAATGTAATTTAAGTATACTTTTACCATCGTCACTTGATCCTCGCAATTGTGAAAATTTAAATCTCCATGCAGCTTCACCAAGGCCATCATAAGATAATGTAAATCCTTGAGACCATTCAAGTGTCAGACCAGCTGTTTTTCCATTAAATGTTACTGGAAAAGTTTTACTCTGAAAAAAACACAAAAAAAAAAGAAGAAACAATTTTTAAAAAACAATTTTTTCAAAAGCAAGTTTCCACAAAATACATACATACATACAAAAAAATAATATTTCAAAAAATGTAAAAGCAACTCTAAAGATTAAGAAATAATAAAAAAGAAAAAAAAACAACTTACTTTTAGATGAGTTACAGCTGAACAAACAGCAGTATGCCAAGCAGCTTCAACTCGTAACAACTCTTGTCTAGTTTCAACACTCAAATATCGTGGTGGTTTGCCAGGACTCTGTGCTAAAAAACAATGTTGTCTTTCATCAACATTTTCTGATTCTCTCATAACACGAAACATTGTTTGATAAACTTTAAATGTCAATGCACAACGAGACCAATCACCAATGTTGCACTGCAATTAAATTAACACAAAAATTTATTATTTAAAACTCAAATAGCTCATCATTTAAATTAGAAAAAAATAAAACCTACTGGTGGTGTTTCAAAGAGTAACAAATCTGGTCCTTTTAATGACAAAAATCTTGGCCTATAACTTTGCCATGGTTGATTACTATTGCTCACAGCTTCATTAACCCAGCCCATATATTCAATTCGTTCACCAACTCCAAAATTACGATTGTATAATTTCATCTGTTATGCAAAATTAATTATTAATAATAATACCATTTAATATTTTGTAGTATTACCAAATGTATTAGTCCATTTATATTCAGTATTACTTTTCACCATGTATTATTTAATTCTTGTACCATTTAAACCTCTAACTTCAAATGCATTTCTTCTGAGTTTATCAGTACCAAATATATATAAATATATCATCAACATAAATTATTTAAACATTTATTATAAATAAATAATAATTAATTTACCAATAACGTCAATCCATTAATTGATTTGATGAAATGCAGATTTGGATCCTTTTTGGACTAAGATTTTGAAATTATCCAATCTTCATCATCTTCTTCATTTGTTGGATTATCTAATTTTTCATCTTTTTCTAAATAATTCAAGCTCAATTAATATTTAATATTTAATCATCATTATTAAATCAATAATAATAACTTACCATTTTTTTGTAAAAATGGTTTTGCAGCAATAATGTTGTCACCAACATTGAAGATATTAACCATCATCATCATGCATATACATATATAATTCAAAATTTAAATAAAAACAATTGTCATTGAATGATTTATTATACCTAATGATAAATTCAAGTGTCCTTAATAAATAAAAGAAAATAACGTCAATTGAATATTCATGAGAAATTAATGTTAATTTATTGAATGAAAAATTTATATTCAATAATTTCTTACCTTTTATTATTGCATCGCCTACAAATAACTGTCCACATTGATCAGCAGCTTGACTTTTATATATCCTTGATATAAGAACTGGTAATTTATGTTCAGCACCACCTTTTATACTCAAACCAAGACCACCAATTTTTTGTCTTGTTATTTGTACCATTCGTTCTTGTTGACCTGGATTCATGATTTGCTTGGATAAATTCAATTATTCATTTTTTGTTGATTAAATGATAACATAGAATATATTTCAAATCACACGTCAAATTCCATTGATAAATTAAGTAACATTGGAATTGGTTTACTCTTGCCATCGCTGACAGTTATCATGCCCGTCCGGACCTGCAACAATAATTAGCTTCATTAACATTTGAAAATGTAGGAAATTTAATTTTATAAATTAATTAAAACTAATTAAATTGTCGGTTTAGATATAGGGGTCAATAGTCGTGACTTAATTAAATTTATAATGATGATAATAATAAAAAATACACACAAAAGTACTTGGTTGATTACGGTCGTGAGAATTATAAACGCCTTTCAAGGTGTACTCAACTTATTGATTTCAATAATCTTGCAATATAAAAAGTAGGTAAAAAGGCCACTTATGTTTTAAGTTAAAAAATATATGTGAATTTATATTTAGGTTAAATTAATAATTACCTTGAGTTTTTGATCAATCTTCTCCTCAATCGGAGTACTCATTTTTGTTGCGTTTATTCTCATTATTTATTTTATAAAAAAATGCACATTGATGCAATTTTAATTTGCCAAAAATAGAATGTCGTTTTGACAAAACATTTATCCAGATCTATGACACTTGGAATTGTTTTATCCATTATGAAAAAACTTTTTTATTATATCTCTTTTTTTTATTTTTTTAATATGTATGTAGTTTTTTTTTTGTATTTGATTTTTTGTTGTTGTTTTAAATTTGTTGAACCGTATTTATTGATCTTAGAGAACTCGTGTTTTTATTTTTATTTTTTTTTTTTAATAACAGTGAGACCGTGTTATTATTATGAGGACTGGCACGATTGGTGTCAACTTTATGACTGTTTGCAGTTTGAGAATTGAGATTGTCTCTGAGTCTCTGACACAGAGTGTCAAACAACAGTCAAGCAGGTTAAATATATTGTATCCTTTTTTTGCACATGCAAACAATTACTCGTTGCTCATTGCAAGTACAGAGGTGAATCATGTTGAACAATGTGGAAGAAATTATTATTATTATTCGGTCATGAGTTGGCCATCTTGAATTTTCTCTCTCTCTTGAGACATTTAAAGCGGTAAAATTTAAAAAATAAATAAAACAAATGAATGAAACATATTTTTTTATTTTTGTATTTTAAATAAATATTAATTTACTATTCATTTATTGTAATTTTTCTTTTTAAATCTTTTACATAATCTATACCAAAAATTAATAAATAATTAACATTTTTTTTTTCGAATATTTACAAAAGAAAAATATCAATTCAATATTATAAAAATGTAATTTTATTGGTCATCTAGTAGATGAAAAATGCTAAAATAAACTGAAGTCCGAAAAAAGACTTGGCAAATCTTTTATACCAAGCCATACTTTTTCTCTCATTTAGCCACTTTTCTTTGACATTATCTGGTAACAACTGATGATATGGATGATCCATGTTTGTAAGAACAGTGTATACATTTTTTTCAGTACTTAATTTTTCAAAAAATGGTATCAAATCACTCAGTGTAGTATCATTTAACTCTTCTTTTTTACAAGCACCACCAAACCATCCAGGAACAGGAACCTGTTAAATAAAAAAAAATTATAAATAAGCTCAATAAAATACAAATATATGTTTAAAAAAGTTGTATATTATTAATTTATTTACCGCATTGTCAGGTTGAAATTTATATCGAGTTTTAATATCATCAATGATGATAGTTTTTTCAAGAGTTCTACCAAGTTTACTCAAATCTTTAATATAATCTCCATTGTACACACATGATTTTCGAGATAACACTGCTCGAAATACTCCCCATTTATCAATATGTTTAGCCACCAACTCAGCATACTGAAAAATCAATAAATACATAAACAAAAATATTAATTTAATAATAAAAATTATCAACAAACCTCAGGTACAGCTGATGTAAAAAGTACACATTCATATAGTTGACCCATTGCCTGTAAAAACTCATCAACATGAGGTCTTTTTGACACATATTTTTTGTGTTGTTTTCCTTCATGTTCAAAAGACACAACAAAGCAATCATTGTCTTCTTGTGGACTATCTGTACTATATACAAGTGTCTCATCCAAATCAATTACCAAACATTTTTTATCGATATCTTGAGGTTTAACAGGTGGCAGTAAACAAGAAGGCAAAGTTTTTGGATTGTAATTTCGTCTATTTGCAAAATTATACAACGAACGTGACAATTTAATTTCCTTGATATTTTTAATGTCAGTTAGTAATTTTTTATTATTCAAGTGCCCAAGTACGTCATCTTTTTGGATAATGAAACTTTTCTAAATGAAAAAAAAAATATATTTTTAATGTGTATAAACAATAGGTGTATAAATATTAATTATTAATAAACAATTTACCTCAAAAATATTACTTGCAAATCTTTGTGAATTATAAAATGTAATTTTATTCGTAGAATCAATTTTTTGTGTAAATTTATTTAATTTTAGTGGCTTTGAAGAAACAATTGGAAGCATTGAAAAAACCTGAAACATCAATCAAAAATTTTTATATAATTTTTATTTTTATCAAAATAAAATCAAATGTGTCATCATGATTCATGATTTTAGTGTGATGTGTCACTCTGGGCTTCATGCTTATCTACACGTGTTTATGAGTTGTTTATTTTATCACACAATTGTTTATTTTTTAACACAAAAAAAAAAAAAAAAAAAAAACCCATCATTTGTTGAAAATAAAAACTCTAGCTTGCTCTAGCTTATTTATTTGGCTGTTTTTTGTAATTTATTTAATAAAAATTAGACAAATAATCAGAAAAATAATTATTACTTTTATAAAATTATTATAAAAAAATACTCACATTTGCTCTGATTGTCTCTCGATTTAATTTCACCAAACAATTCATTTTATTTTTTTTCTTCTTGAACACGACTTTTCTATATGAAAAATATTAATTATTAAGCCTGTCTAAACTCTAACGTCACCAAACGTGACCTGTTATTATTTTTTTTTTTTTTGTTGATAAATTCGGGGGTTTTAAGAGGGGGAACATCATAGAATCGTTAGAAATGTTAGAATTAGAATGTCGATATTGTAGACTATAACTAATTTATTATTATTATTATTTTTATTCACTATATAATAATAAAAAAAAAGATTGGAAATTTTTAGTAATTAAAAAAATGTTTTAAAATTTAATTTATAGTATTTTTTTATTATTTTTTGGATTATTTAATAACGTTGTAAGTTTTTAAAAATATTTTAACAATAAAATTATTTTTATGCAATTAATCATTGAATAAATTGATTATAAATTTTCATCTTGTATTTCTTATTTTTTTTGACCTTATCAGTCACACTTGATATTAATTTTTTTTTTCAATATATTCACAAAGTATTTTAAAATATTTTAGCTACTACGAAAAAAAAATTAAACAAATAATTAAAATATAAAATTTTGTACACATAAATAAATTTATTAATAATCATTCATAAAAATTTATAATTAAAAATCAAATATGAAATTGATATAATAAATTTCAATACAAATATAAATAAAAAAAAAAAAAAGAAAATATTTATTAAAATTTAATTTTATTTTTTTTTACTATTAAAATTTTTTTATATCACAAATTATATTATTTACAATAAAATAATATTTTTCAAAAAATCATAAGATGCATTAATAACACCCCAACTAATAAATGATCTCATGTAATTTAAATGAACACCCTGGTAAAATCCATTGAAGCTTCTATTTCTAGAAATCCAAATATCTCTCATAGCAAAAAATAAATTATCAAATCTACCACCAATTTTAGATTGCATATGTATTTTTAATACATTCATTGGATAAAATAGTGTACTTGTAAAACCACCAATTAATGCACCACTAACAAAATTTGATAAAAAACTTTCATCATTACCAATCAATTGTTTCGATTGATCCCTCAATGTAAAAAATGTTAAATTTGATAAACCATTTCTAAGAATTATTGGAAATAATCCACGATAACATTCAGTAAAACCATAATTTTGAAGAATAAATTTAAAAGCATGTGATGTATTTTTAAATTTATTATGATATCTCCAATCTTGTAAAAGTGTTTGAATTCTTTCAAGTGGCATTAACATTGCCTCAGCAGTACCAGCAACATTTGCAGCAATTATTTTTGATAAAATTGGCTGATTAATTAGTATCATTAATCTTGTACGACTTCCTTCATAAACACTAAACATAATACTTAGTGATAATGTTTTTTGACATAATGGTGGAAGTATACCACGATACAACAAACGTATGCCTTCACTTGATAATTGTTTAACAGCTTCATTTGCTGGTACTCCTTCAAGTATTTGACGAAATATTATTTTATTTATTGGATATGTTACTGTCACGTTTATCACTGCTGCACCCCATCCACAAATAAATTCACGTGTATCATTTGATGTTAATTTCAATAATGATCCAATTGATACAACATTTTCATTACTGTCAAATTTATTCAATGATGATTTATTTGTTACACTTATTGTTGGAAATATTTTTTCTCTTAATTTTTCTGGATCCATTATTGCACAATTTTTTTTATGTTTTTTTTTTCTTGACAGTCTGAATTAATAAAAAAAAAAAAAAATTTAATTTAGTTATTTTATTCATTTGATTTATTTATATTTATTTATGACTCACCTATTTTGTTAATTAATAATTTAATTTTTTTTTTTCATTAATTTTGGAGCAATGTATTGATGAAGAAAATTTATTAAACGACATAACGACTTGAAGGTTATATAATGAATTCAATGATCATTTTATCAACAATAAATGCATTTTTTATTGTCGTTTTATTGTCACTATTTCAATGATGATTTAATTATTATTAAAAAGATAAATAAAAATGAAAATTTAATATAAATAATACATGGGTCAAATATATATTGATGTTTTTTTTTGGTTTTTGACAACTTTGGTGTTTTTATATAAATTATGATTAAGATTTAAGGCAGTTTGCATAAAAGCTGATAAAAGCAATAAAAGCTACATGAAAATTGATGATTGATGGAAATATAACCTCAATATTGAAAATATAAAAAACAATAAAAACAACAGTGTACGTGTCAACTGTCAAGTGTCATTGATTGTTATTAATTTTCTTTTGCAAATTGTTTTTAATTAAATGATAAATAAAATACAATTAATATAGAAATTGGATAAGAGAATTTAACAGCAACAAAACTGGTAAATAATTGAAATAATTGAATTTATATATATGGCTGATAAAATTATTGATAAACATTGAAAAAAAAAAAATATTTAAATATTTAATAAACAATATTTAAAATTGAAATTAATTATTTACATTTTAATAATGTTTATGAATAAATTTAAATAATATTATTGATAAAAAAAAAAATAAAATAAATCAGTTGACAGATAACAGCTGTTTAGTGTTTTTTAATTCAAGCCGGTTTAATGTTTTTTTTTTCCTTCAAAATAATTTAAATATATAAACATTAAAATGTTGTTTAATTTTCAGATAACAAGATGCGTCAATTAAAAGGAAAAACAAAAGAAACAAATAAACAAAAAAAAGAAAGAAGGAAGGAATTTTTGGAAAATAAAGAACGAGCATTTACAATTGTCTTGCCAACAATTGTTGCTGTATTTTTATTAATTGCAGCTTATGTTTATATCAAGACACGACCTAAATCATTGGAATACTAATTATCATATTATTTCAAAAATACATTTATTAATAAATTTTGCTTCTATGTGTTTATTAAAATTTAAAAAACCAATGTAACGAAATTTTCGTGTCATGTCCAAAAAAAAAAATATATATTTCAGTTAATTAATTAATGTAGTCCGTTTTAATTAATTTAAAAATCAATTTATTTATACCTGAATTTTAATTGCAATTTAATCGTTTTAACGTTTCTCCGAAAATTTCTTCACCCGAGTTTTTCGGAGGAACGGCCGAAAAAAATTTCCCTTGTCAGAAATCTCGGAGAAAATACGGAGTTACCGAAGAAACGATCAGAGTAATCGCGGAGAAATATTTTCACCAGCCCAAGTAGAAATACGAGTCAAATTGAGGTCACTTTTTGACTTTACATATTAATTTGATATGAGAAGTCAAAAAATTGACTTTCATTTCTACCTGGGAGGGACATCAGATTAATTTTTTAAAAATAGGACTTTATTAAACAGGACATTCGTTCCCATGTCTGGATAGAATTTAGCATATGGTAACTCTATATAACGTGGTTGCAATATTTTTATTTTTATATGATATATCCAAGTCTTTGTAAGAAGCGATTAGGCTATCACTACTTTCACTATTGCTGCTGTGTTGTTCTACTGATATAGGAACGTTAACAATATTATGTTTTAACATTGGATTTTTTGGAAGAATTATTTCTTCTTTTATGCGCGTGCATTTAATGATTCTTCTAATTCACATAATTCTTTTTTTTCTCTAAATGTATGATGATTTTTTTTAAACATGCCTGAGATTGACGGGCAGATCTACGGCAACACATCTATCAAGATATATCGTATTTTTTCCCGGGTCCCAACGTGTTCTCTTCACTGGGAATTTCAATTTTCTGAAACTAACAAATGAATAGATGATAGATTTCGACTAATGAACTCGAGTCGAATTCAACCCCGGAAAAAGTTCATTTCCATCTCCTCAATTAATTTTATGTGAGTAATTATTTAGTGATCACTTAATAATTACTCAGATAAAATTAATTGTGCAGATTGAAATGAAGAGTAAACTTTTTTTCGGGGTCGAATAATTACTTTGAACTTTTACCGCACTTTTTTCCGAAAAAGTCAAACGTGGAGAAAAATAGAAAGAAATATTTGTGACTCGGAAAAATTTTTCCGAAGATTTCTTCACCCGAGTCTTTTGGAGAAACGGCCGAAAAAATTTTTCCTCGTCAAAGATCTCGGAGAAAATTCGGAGTTACTGAGGAAACGATCGGAGTAATCGCGGAGAAATATTTTCACCAGCGATAGCAGATTAAATGGAAAAAAAAAAAATCTTGACAAATCAGGACATTTTATATTAGAAGGACATTATCAGGACTCGTTCCCCATATATTCCCAAATCCCCAAATCAGGACATGTCCTGATTGGTCCTGATCAAATTTCGCATATGGTAACCCTAGTAAAGAGAGAAACAAAAATTATAAAATTATTTTTTTATGGATCCAATTTCTTATTAAATACAATTTTAATTATCTGCGTAATTTTAGTATTTTCTTATTAATACAAATATAATTAATTAATTAATTAATTAATGAGAAAATATATAATTTTCAGAAATCATTTTCTAATTTATTGACTGAAACAAAAAAGATTCCAACATTTTCCAGTAGAGGGACAAAAAAATATTATTGGTCTCTCTCTCTACTCAAGTCTCCTTGGTGCACCTTGGTGTCAACAACAAAAGTCAAAAACAGTCAAAAACAAAAATCATCGTGCCTCGATTATTTATTTAAAAAAGATCATTGCTAATATAAAAATTATAAAAAATGGCAAGTGAATTAAATATTGGTGTTTATGTTGATCCAGAATCATCATCAAGGATAAAATTAAATTGTGTTAATTTAAATACAAAAGTTGACACAATGAAAGTAATGATATCGGACAAGGCTAACCTTCAAAAAGACCTCATTGGTAAAAATAATTATAACAATAAATAAAAATGTTAAATTTTCCTTTGTTTCAATATTTTTAATTAATAATTATTATCTATTTTCTATTAAATCAACTAGATCTTGTTTATTGTGGATGTATCCTTGAGGACGATTCAACACTTGAATCATATGGTTTAAAAAATGGATCAATTGTTCATGTTTTAAAAAAAAAAATAGAAAAACCAAAAACACAATCAACACCAGTTCCAGAAGCAACAATTCTTCAATTAGCTGCAACATTCAAATCATTCAGTAATAATGCATCTTTAAGAAGTGCACTTCATGTAAGAAAAAAAATAACTATTTTAATATTTATTTAAAAACATACAAATATAAATATTTATTTTTAATTTTAGCGATTGAGTAAACGTCCAGAGTCACTTGAAAATATAATTTTATCAACACAAGGTTTATATGATGATGCTGTTGCAATGGCAATGCTTCAAGATCCTGATTTAATGGCTCATTTTACTGATCCAAACACAGTCAGAAAGTAAGTAATTATAAATTATTTATAATGATTATTATAAAGATATTTTAATTTAAATTATTCATTTAATAGAATTGCTGAACATCATCCAGTTTTACTTGAAGCAGCTCAAATGATTGCTGCTGTTGTACATCTTGATGCTCGTAATGCAGCAACAGCTCCTGGTCCAGGACCATCATCTATGAATGCACCACCAACAACATATCCATATGGTCTTGAAAATTTATCTGAAGATGAAGATATGACTGGTGATTCATCACAATCATCAGATTCACCAGTTACAAATGGTGCAACTTATTCATCATCAATGATAACAACATCACAACTTGCTCGTGCTCTTTCACGTGCTGGTACACGTTCATCTGGCTCAAATCAATCATCCTCATCAACGTCAAGTACTGCTGCTACTGCTGCTCCATCAAATACTGGAAATTCTAATTCAGCTGGTATTAATCCATCATCTGGTACTGGTTTAATAACACCAGAAATGTTTTCACAAGCAATTCAACAAGCTTTTGCTGCTGGTGGTGCACGTACATCAAGTGGTGCACCAATAATACTTCCACAAGCTGCTGATTTTCAAAGACAATTAACTCAAATGCATGAAATTGGACTTATGGATGATGTTGCTAATGTCCAAGCTCTTCAATTCACCAATGGTGATGTTCAAGCTGCTATTGAACTTGTATTTAGTGGCTTCAGGGATAATATTTAATTTAAAGACTCATTTTTTTTCTTTCTCTTTATAATTTTAAATAATACTATTGTTGTGATTTAACGTAGAATATTAAAAAAAAAATTCAATTGATTGTAATTATTGGCTTGGAATCAATACATTGAATTATTATGATTTTTTGAATTAACAATCCCCAAATTTTATATGAAAAATAATAAATTATCTCAATTAAATTTTGCTGTTTTATTTTATTTATCGTCTCATTTATTTTTTCAAGTTGGTTGAAGTAAAATGATAAATTGAATAGTCAGCACGTTAAAGTAAATTTACTAGTCTAATTAAAAAATTCATGTCACTTTATATTGATGATGAATTTTCTTGATACAATGTCAACTAAAATTTAGCTCTCAGTTGAGATACAGATATTCACCAATCAAGATTACTTGTGCTCGTTAATTTACATATAGTTTTTTTTTTTTTTTGATTATTTTTTATTAAAATATATATTTTTTTTCTTCACTCAATAATCATCAATTTTATATTATTAAATATTTTTCAGTAAAATATATTTAAAGTGACTGGAAATGAATGAAATTCTCTTCATCCAATTAACATTTAAAAACTTGATAAATTTTTTAGAAAAAAATATTCATCTCTTATTGTAAATCCAGAATATTTTCCTAATATTAATTATTAAATTTTTAAGGTATGTATTTAATTTATTAATTTAATTAAAATACTTTATGTTCAAAATATGGATAATGGATTGATAATTAAAAAAAAAATATAATTACACCAACTAAATTAATTAATTGAAGGAAAAAAAAAATTCTAGCTTTGGTAATTTTTCTGGATCTATATTAAAAATAAGAAATAATTAAGTAATTGTCTACATAGATTGTTATTGAATAATTGTTTCAAGGTAAAAAAGCGTTAATTGTCATAAAGAGTAACAAAAATTTATTGACTGATGTCATGATGAATAAATAAACTGATAAATAAATTATCAAATTATATTTATAAAAATATTTAAAAATGGATTTCGAAGAAGTTGAAATGACAACAAGATTTCATGTTAATCGTGTTAATACTCTGGATGGTATGACGAGTTTTTTAAAAGACGATGAAGAAGCTAAAAAATCACAAAGACACATGACTTATGAGGCCCTACCACGTCTTGATAATTATAGAAATGTTATGAGTATTCAAGCTGCTCATAGACCATCCCTAGAAGAATTACACGACTCCACAGTATTCAATAAGGTATAAAAATATATTTTACATTTAATCATTTATTGATTTTTCAACCTTGGAATATATAATAAAATTATTCAAGCATGACAAGTTAACTTGAGAATTACTGCTTTATATAAAATTTATCATGTAACAGAAACAGAGAGAGAAAGACAACCTTCACATTCAATAAATGTAAAAACAATTTATTTTTTTTAAAGGGAACAGGAATCAGTACATTGCCAACTAATTCAAGAAAAATTAATTCAACTGGTTTAAAATTTGGATGGATCCAAGGAGTTTTGATAAGATGTTTATTAAATATATGGGGAGTTATGTTGTTTCTTCGATTATCATGGGTCGTTGCACAAACTGGAATAGGTAATTTAAATAAAAATATAAAGCAAAGCATTTTGTAATTTATTATATATTTTTAAGGACAAGCAATATTGTTAATTTTAACAACAAGTACTGTCACAACAATAACATCATTGTCAATGTCAGCAATAAGTACAAATGGATTGATCAAAGGTGGTGGAACTTACTACATGATATCAAGATCACTTGGTCCAGAATTTGGTGGATCAATTGGTTTAATATTTTCGCTAGCAAATGCAGTTGCTTGTTCAATGTATGTTGTTGGATTTTGTGAAAGTCTATTAGATTTATTAAGACCATATGGATATTGCATAATTGATTGTCATGATTGGGACACAAGAATAATAGGTTAAATAAATTTTACAAGAAAATTAACATATTTTATCTTTAATAAAAAACGTTTTTAATTTTTAATTTTAATAATTATTAGGCTGTATAACAATCATAATTCTTCTTCTTATTGTGATGATTGGAATGGAGTGGGAAGCCAAGGCACAACTTGGTCTATTAATTATTCTGTTAATTGCCCTGGCTGACTTTTTTATTGGTACTATAATCGGTCCAAAGAATGACAATGAAAGAGCCAAAGGTTTCATTGGATACAATGGTAATTATCATTTAATTAGATAATTAAAAAATATAATTAATTGATCATTAATATTTTTTGTTTTAGCTAAATTATTTGCTGAAAATTTTCCATCAGATTATCGAAAATTTGAAAATATTGAGTATGATTTTTTTTCAGTACTTGCAATATTTTTTCCAGCTGCTACTGGAATTCTTGCTGGAGCAAATATATCTGGTGATTTAAAGGTAGCATTTAAATCTAAAAAATCATTAATTTATTTATTAAAAATTATTATTTTTAGGATCCACAATCGGCAATACCAAAAGGTACACTTCTTGCAATATTGCTAACAACAATGTCATACATTTTTATGGCATTAACAATTGGCACAAGTGTGTTGAGACAAGCATCTGGAAATTTAAGTGATTTACAAACATATCAAAATACCTCACAAGTATTATTTAATGATAGTACTAATATTATGAATAATACAAATACCTCGAGTTATCAAACAATGAGTGTAGAAAATTTAAGTAGTTTTGGTACATTATTTAATTGTACTGGTAATTGTAAATTTGGTACTCACAATAGTTTTCAAGTTATTGAACTGGTATCATTATTTGGACCATTTATTTATGCTGGATGTTTTGCAGCAACATTATCAAGTGCATTAGCCTCACTTGTTTCAGCTCCAAAAGTATTTCAAGCACTTTGTCAAGATAAACTTTATCCTGGTATATCATGGTTCAGTCGACATAATGAGAAAGAACCAATTAGAGGATATCTTTTAACTTTTGTCATTGCAATGGGATTTATTTTGATTGGTAATTATTTTTATATAAAAGTCACGTTAAACCGACAGACAGATCAAAGTGGAAGCCTATAAATTTTAAACTTCAATTATTACTATGAATAATAACTATAAAAAAAAAACAAGACAATTAACTTGCTCAATCAACAAAATATAGTAATTTTTTACTATAGAAATTAAATTAATTAAAAAAAATAATTATCATAATTTTATTAAAATTAGACAATCTTTTTCTTTTAGATTTTTCAAATGAAAAAAAAAAAAAAAAAAACTATTAATCAATTTGATTATAATTTTTCTATCTTTTTATTCTTTGAATTTTCGGAAATTAATTTTTCTTGATTAAATTATTTAATTTAAATTTAGTCCACTTAATTCCATTGAAAATAAATAAAGGAAAAAAATAATTTATAAAATGTAAATAATTTCTAGGTAACCTGAACTCAATTGCACCATTAATATCAAATTTTTTTCTGGCTGCATATACACTAATAAATTTTAGTACATTTCATGCATCTTTAGCTAGACCAGTTGGTTGGCGTCCGACATTTAAAGTAAGTACTAAAACTTGTTGAATTTATTATTTATTAATTTTAATAACTAAATTGATTTATTATAGTATTACAACATGTGGTTGAGTCTCGTTGGTTCAATTTTATGTATTGCTGTTATGTTTCTAATATCATGGTCAACAGCATTACTAACACTTGGTACAGTTATGGCACTATATCTAATCGTGTCATATAGAAAACCCGATGTCAATTGGGGATCAACAACACAAGCACAAACTTATAATAATGCATTGACATCAGTACAGTTATTAGGCAGAGTTGAAGAACATGTTAAAAATTATAGACCACAGATATTGGTACTATGTGGTCCACCAAATTCAAGACCAGCATTGATTGACTTTGCTCATCAAATTACAAAAAATCAAAGTCTATTAATATGCGGACACATCGTAAAAGTATGCAAATGAAATTATTATTTCTCAATATCAATAAGAAACTTTATGGTGAAAGTTTTATTATCACAAATGTGTTTGGCTTTTTTTTAAATTACAATTCGTGTTTATTTATTATTTTTTTTATGTTGCAGAATTCATTACCCTACAAAACTAGGTCAGCAATGATTGCCAAGTATACAACTTGGTTTATAAACAATAAAATAAAAGCATTTTATAATATTGTAGATGAAGCTAATTTTCAAAATGGTGCTACGTCTTTATTACAAGTTGGTGGTATTGGAAAGCTACGACCAAATATACTGATGATTGGATATAAACAAGATTGGACAACTTGTTCTCGTAATGATCTCACAATGTATTTCAACGTGATGCAGTAAGTTAAGCTAATAAATAATAAAAACCAAAACATTATTATCTTAATTATTATTTTTTTTTAAATTAAAAAGCAAAGCTTTAGATATGCATGTTGCTGTTTGTATACTTCGTTTAAGTGGTGGTCTTGACTACAGTATGATTGTAAACGAAAATGAAGATCCAGATAATCAAGCAACCTTTAAACATGGATTTTCTCAACTTAGTCAAGGTTAATATAAAAAAAATATTCAATTTTAAATTGATACATCAAAAGAATTTAAAAAAAAATAAATTTATTTATTTATTCAGCAAGTAGTGCTTCAGACATTTCCATGCCTGGTAGTCCTCAGCTTCAACAACGATCAAAGATTATTAATGAAATGCCAGATGCATCAGTTGGTAGCTCACGTGAAAATAAACCAAGTATTTATTCAATATCAAAAGACATGATTTATTCACTAACAAAATTTAGAAGAAAAGAAAAAAAAGGTACAATTGATGTTTGGTGGCTTTATGATGATGGTGGTCTTACACTTTTGTTGCCCTACATCATTGGAACACGACGTAATTGGTCAAACTGTAAACTTCGAGTTTTTACTTTGGCAAATAAACACTCAGAATTGGAATACGAACAAAGAAAGTAGGTTCAATGTGTTTATTTAATTCTTATCGTATTTGAATTTTTTTTTTATTTGTTGAATATTTAATATTGAAAATTTGTTATTTCAGCATGGCTAGTCTACTGTCTAAATTTAGAATTGATTATTCAGCCTTGAAGGTCATACCTGATATATCAACACCAGCACAGTCACGAACTAAAAATTTTTTTGATCTTCTTATTGCAGATTTTCAAACTTCAACATCTTCTGATAATCAAGATGGTTAAAGCAATTTTTATTTTGCTTTATTTTGTTTTAATTTGGGATAATTATTTTTTGCTTAATTATTTTTAGGAACAATTGTTACTGATAGTGAACTACTTGCTATGAGTGAAAAAACAAATCGACATTTAAGATTGAGAGAATTACTTATTGATAATTCAATGGAAGCAAATCTTATTGTTATGTGAGTATTTTTATTTTTATAGATTATCAATTTGTTTGACTGAATATTTATTTTTAACTTGAAACATAAAACAAATTATAAATTCAAATAAATATTAATGTTTTTGTTTGTTTTATTATTTAGAAGATATTTTCAAGTTTTTATTTTTTTATCAACTGGTTTTTAAATCGATGAAGCATTTATTTTTTTTCTTTTTGTTGTATTAAATTATTTTTAGGACTTTACCAATGCCACGAAAAGGAGCTGTCTCTGCTCCCTTGTATATGGCCTGGCTAGAAATACTCACAAGAAATATGCCACCATTTTTACTTGTCCGAGGAAATCAATCGTCAGTTTTGACATTTTACTCATGAATCTATCTTTTATATTCTTCGAGATAAATTACTCAAATTTACGTTGAATTGGAATTAATTAATTAATTAATTATCAGCTAAGAAAAAAATATACATCCAAGCAATAGAAATGAAGAAATAGATGTGTTTTAGAATAATAATTAACATTAATTAATTTTTATGGCAATAATAAATTAGTAAATTAATCAATTAATATTTACAAATAAAAATTTCGAATTATTTTTTCGATTATAAATATTTCTTAGACAAGTTTATAATATCATTTTCTATAGTAACATTTTTAATAAATCGAAAAAAATAAATATTTAAATAATACTGTTAATTTAAATAAATATAAAAATTATTTATTAAAATTATTCAATAAAATTAAGGCTATTTAATACTATTTTTAATTTATTCTTTCATAATTTTATCCTTAAAAAATTACAACTGACTAATTAACAATCAATATAACTTGCAAAATTTTTTTAATATTATAATTGTTTATGTAAAAAAAATATAGCCTTGTTACAATATGTATATAATAAAATAAATTTCCAAAACAATCAAGAGAAAATCGAGTCGAATAAATATACACATTGCAAGTTGAATCAAAGTGTTGACCTCTAATCGAAGAAGGTCTTCTTCGCTCATTGAATCCCAACAAAGTTTCGTAATAAGTTTCTTGATTTTTAATTATTCTAATTTTATTAACCACTTCCTATCAATTAATAGTAATACCAATCAAGCATAAAATTATAATTCAATTTAGAAATTTTATCTAACAAAAAAAAAAAAAACGAAATAAAAAAACAAATTACAGTATAAATTTTAATGTCAAGATCAACAATCTCGTCTTTCCAAATTTTAGTAAACCATCAAGGTGTTGTATTATTATTTTTTTTTTATTCAAATTTTATTCACGTACAATATAAAAAATATAAAAAAATATATTGACCTTGGCAAAGGTTAAATTATAATTATATTTTCATAATTATTTTCTTTTTTTTTTTTATTGACAAGTCGTGGAATAATTATTATAATTAAAAATTTTTAGTGTTCATGACAAAGTGAGATGAAAAGTCCTTGCTATTATCATCACAGTAAGTGTAAATAAGTATGTGTCAAGGATAAAGTAACATGGATATAAACAAGGCAATTCAACTATCAGAAAAATAAAAGAGAAAATCTCGATCGAAAAAAATTTAAAAAAACTAAAAAAATATATAAAGAGCTCATGACCCGGAACAAGTTGAAGCTATTAAAAAATTATTCATTTAAAAAAACTTATCCCAGATTTGTTTTATGGATTCTTTTATGGAAATTATGTATTTTTCGTTTTGAATTGAATTTTATTATGAATAATAAATTTATACACTTTTTAAAAAATTTATTTTTACGAATTGAATATTTCGTTACATCAGAAATATGATATTATTTTCAAATCCACGTAGTGTTGATAATTCCTGTGTGTCAAAGAGGCGTTATCGATAACACTCTATGTACGCAAGTATGAATTTTTCCATTAAAAATTATAGATAAATCAAGGGGGCGTTTATATACGCTGATTAATTATATATTATTTATTGGCATATCTCAAAAATTCAATAAAAAAATTAATTTTATATTTAGAATAATTAATTGGTATAGAAAAAAGAAAAATTCAAAAGTTCAATTAGAAATGTAATTGGCAAAGAAAATGTCAAACAAATTTATTAACAGTTATTATTCATTAATTGTCAATAAATTTCTGATAAATAAAAAAAATATTTTCACATAAATATTTAATTATAATTAGTTAATTAAATAATAAACGAAAATAATAAAAAAAAATTGTCAAATAAATTTATGAAAAATATTTATTATTATTTATTATTAATAAATATTTAATTATTTATTAATTAAATATGTTCTTATATGATTAAGAATAATAATTGACATAAATTTTCAATATCAATATTTAAAATCAATACATTTATTATTTTTTAAATTTTATAATTTTCATTGTTTACTTTTTTAAACAAAACTTCCAGAGTACCTGTATATAAAAAATTCTGACACTATATTTTCCTGTTAAATATTTTCTCAAAGTATATAACTACGAAGTTTATATGATGATTAAAGTAAATATCTATTCCAGAGTTTCATCTATTTACCCAAGCTCTTTTAATATTTAAAAAAATTCAAAAAAAAAAAAAGTCCATTTCTCGTTTACTAATGGATTTACGATTTTTCCTATAAAATTTTACAAATACCGTTTTATTAGGTCAATAATTAGGCCACAATATAATTATCTAAAAACCATAAAATATATATTAAAAAAAATACCAAAAATAGTATAAAAGAATTTATTTCTTTAAATTTTTAAAAAAAATATTAAAAGTACTTTTTTCAAGTTGTTATATATATTAAATATTTAACAAAGAATCCAGTCAGTCTGTCCTCATTTCCGTAGCATATTTGATACGATGAGGATATAAAAAAAAAAAAATTAAAAAAGCTGAATGACACGTGTGTGTGTGTGCACAGGTAAAAATCGAAGCAAAGATAAAGTAAGATGGTTTTATTGCAATACATATATACACATGATCTTTGAATGTTGTTAAAGTATAAGAAAAACATATTTAAGATTAAAAAATATATAGATATATAAATTGCATACGTCAAAAGTGTCTTTAAATAAGAGAATGGATCAAATAAAACGCATGCGCATTGATGTAATTTCAGGTGTGCGCGGCGGCATGTTAGTGTATATATAAAATATATATATACTAAAAAATTACAACCGTTTGTCTGCCTAAGGCATTCAGCTCAATGCTACGGCACTTTGGAACTTTTAGCTTTTAGTTGCTTTTAGTATTGCGCTGGACGTTGCTTGAGTCTGTTGCTTAAATTAAATCAACGCAAAATTAATTAATATCAGCTTTTTTAAATGGTTACAATGGATCATTAGAAACACATAATTTTTTTCGTTTAAATATTCAAATTAGTTTTTTATTTTTTGTAATTTGATATAAATTAAAATCTAGTTATTGTTGCTGATTTTTTTCTATTGTTGACGTTGTGCATTTACCTGAAGGCAGGTTAGGAGGTGAACAGGTATAACAGGAAGAATAATATAACAAAGTATACCTTCGTCGCTATGGGTTACAAGTGTTGTGTCTCACTCATGTGGTGTTGAATATATTTAATATTTTTTTAGTCTGGATTTTTTTTTTACTTGATTTTTGAATTATTTTTTTTGTCCTTCAACAAGCTCATGGGAAGATTATGAATCTCGGAATATTTTACATCAAAAGAATCATCATCTTGTGGTGAGTTTAAAAATACAATATTAAAAATTTCCGTTGAATTTTTGGTACGCGAAATTTTTGAAGGTGTTGAATCATAAAGATAGATAATTAAATTAATTTTTTTTTATAATTATTCGTGGCGGGAATTATTAATTAAAGATGGGAAAAAATATTTACTCCGAAATTAATTTTATACTGTTACAGTTGTTTTGAATTATTTTTTTTTATAATTGTTATGAGAAAAAAAAATGAGCATTATTTTCAATTAAAATTATTAATCAATAATTTAATAATTATTAATAAATTTTTTTTTTTCGGAGTAAAATTGGGGCAAAAAAAAAGGATACATCTATATTTTAAATTGAAATTTTAATTTACAGATGAAAATAAATTTTTCCAATTAAAATTCATAATCAATCGATTGAAGATAATTTAATAATTTTTTTTTTTTCACAAAGGTTTTAATTTTTTTAATTCGCTTTTTATAATAAAAATAGAAGTTTGCAAGTTTTTTTTTTATTTTAAAATAAAATTTTAGTTGAATGTTTCGGTGTTTATCATAAAGGAAAATGAGTAATAATAATTTGATGCTGTTAAAATCTGGGATAAGATTATGTTTAGACTTTAGAGATATTGAGAATTCTGGAGCACAATTTACCATGTACTGGAATTTGATTATAAGGCAAAGTACGAGAGGTAATAACATTGCGTGTACATAGAGTAAAGCAAAGCATAGTTCATCCATTAATTAACCAAAATAAAATTATTAAAATTCACTATGTTTTATCGTAATGAATGTTATTTTAAAATCTCTTTTGTTCAAGTATTTTTAAAGCTAAATTTATGTATCCATATTTTAATTAATTTACATAAAATCTTAACTTATTTTTATAAAAATTTAATTTATTTTTATAACAACAAGTATATGATTAATTTTCACGAAAATAAAATTTATTTATACAAAAATTTAATTGATTTGTATAAAAATAATAATCAAAAAGAAATACAATAATAAAACAATTTTTTTATTTTTAATATATATTTTTTTTAATTAAAAAAAATCACTGTATATAATTAATTTACACATGAAAAAATAATAATTATTATTGTCAATAAAAAGTGTATGAAAATAATAATTAAAAATAAAAAATAAAATAAAAACGTAAATATTTAATTGTGAATGATGCAAAAAAGGAAAAAAAAAAAAAAAAACTTAGACGTTGGAAAGTTACTATCAAGTGAGAATAAAAACTGTAGAAAAAAATATAATTTACTTTTGATTTAACTATAAGACGACGACATACACGAGTATATCTTTATTGCGCGTAACGAAATAATACTCATCGTTATTTTATATATACAAACATATTATTTATACCTAATAATAATTAAAAATTATAAAGAAATATATAAATTTACGGATATTGCATATTGTTACATGAATATGAAATAAAAATAACAACAAAGAAAAATTTAACAACAGTTTAAAATTAATCATAAATATCTTTTTTAAAAAAACGACAAAAAATTTATGTTACTGCCCTTCAGGTACATTGACATTTATTCTACATGCCATAAATTTAAAAAATAATATTTTTCGCAAAAAGAGAGTGAAGGTGTGCATAGAAAAAAAAAAAAATAGTCAGCGGATATCCGTGGCACACAATGTTCATCGTGGACTAATGGAAAGTGAGAATTACCACAGGATATTTTTACCTTGAAAATAAAAGTGAGTCACCAAGTCATGGGACTTTGTAAATTTTTTTTTTTTTCTCTCCTGCACGTTACGAAAATATAAAAAATAAAAAGATAAATAAATTAGCAACAATAATAGCAATGAATAAAATAAAAAAAAAAAATATATAAATATAATTATGACAGTGTCAAATATGTGCGTCAAAAAAATCACGGTCACGTATACATGAGAATTTGATTTAAACAAACGTGATTTGATGATTTTATTTGAGTCATGTGTACGCGTAGATATGCCAAGTATAAACTCCTGACACAGTGGCCAATCGTGGTGTTTAAATTAAATAAACACAAAGAGTTTCAAAGTTAAATGGACAATGAAAAATAATATAAAAAAATATTTAATAATAATAATTTTGAAGGGAAAAATGAGGGAGAGATCAAAAAACTTGTGTATATTTGTCTGATGAATTTTATGCATGAATTATTCTTTGTTCATTTTATTTTCACCTGTATCTGTACAATTTAATCAAAACGTAATTTAATTTTATAAACTGATTTATCGCTTTGTATATAAGCTACATGAAACCATAAATGTTTATTTTTTTTTTTGTTTTTTCTTAAGATTAACCATGACACTTGACACTTTGACAACATTTGCAAAAAAAAAAATTAAATAAAATATTCAAATGCAATTGAATTTTAAATTCAAAAACAATATTTTAAATTGAAAAATATATATTTTCTTTTTTTGTATACAATTTTGTAATTGGTAGCTTTATTTTTTCATTAGAGCCTTTGTTGTTGTTGTTGTTGTTTTTTATCAATTTAACAAGTTGAGTCATCAATTATTATTTTCCATGTGGGTAGAGTCAATTTCAAGCATTATCCATTGTAAATTGTTTTCTATCTTATTTGCTATTTTATTTATTATTATTGTTGTTTAAAAATTGTGCAACAAAAATATATAAATTATTTTAGAAAATAATTTTTTGGCTAATGTTAATTGGTGCTTGATATGTCGTTGGATATTGTGTAACATCAATGAATGGATGACAATTTAAATGAACCTTGATACATCGTTTGATAGTCTCGATGTATAATATAAAAAAAATATATAATGGCGACACACAAAACACGACAGTGTGTATTAATTTCCAAGACGGAAATCTTGTAAATATGTCATTACATGAGACACAATTTATTCTACAGTACCGTTATCGCAGCACAGTTTTAATAAAAATAAAAAAAAATTATATTTATAATTTATATAAAATGGAATTTTTTTTTTCATTTTGCTATCCTGTTTTTTTTCCTTCGAGAAGATATATTCATTTTTTTTTCTGATAAATAAATATAAATTTATGAGATACAGAGAGACGCGTTTACACGTGTACCTTTATACATTACGCAATGGATAAATGTCAGGTCAAGTGAGTGAGAAATAAGTATACAAAAAAATTGAAGAATAAAAATAGTAAAATATATATCCTTCACCTTTTTTTTTCTATTTTTAATATTCAATGTGCATTTTTTGCACCGCTCTCTCTAGTACTTTTGAAATTTGAACTTTTTAACAATGACATTTTTTTAATTTCATGTAGTTTTTTTTAATACAAAAGTTGAAAAAAAAATAAAAAAGGTTATTATGCTTGTGTAATGCTGATTTTGAAATTTAATATTTAGAAGAAATAAAAGTTGAGCGTAAAAAAAAAATAAATAACAGAGAAGCGAATGGAATTAGTAATATATTTTTTTCCATTTATAATTAATTTTTTTTTTGATGGAATTAAAATACAATTCAAGTAAATTGTATATTTGTAGAATTTATTATATAAAATTTGTAAATGTTAAGTTAAATTAAAAATAGAAATATAAATTAAATTGAGTAAAAAAAAAATTGTCATAAAAGAATAAATAATATAAAAATTGAGAAAAAGTATTTTTAAATTAAGAAAATTGGATTGTGAAACTCGTATGTAGGATCATTTTAAATTAATTTTGATATGAAAATAATGATCCTATTATTTAGATAATTTTGAAAAACTTGACCTAAAAATTTAGCAATAATTTAAATTGAATAAACTTACAAATAAATAAATAAATTTCAACGTTGTTTTTGATAATAAAAAATGAAATACTCGCTAAAGTATTTACAAAATAAACAGTTGAAAATATGAAATAAAAAATTGATATAAAAAAGTAAAAATGAATGAATATTTCAAATGAAGAAATAAAAAAACTAATAAAAAATTGATACAAAATAGGAAATAAAAGGTGGAATTTTTCGTTCACTCATATAATCGAGTGATTGGGCTCACCCGGAAGTGCTTTCGCTCTTCCTGTCTATAGGATTCAGCAATTCATATATACACTTACACAAATACCAAGTACACACAATTTCATTTGTACATATATATAACAAAATTCAACTCACGATATTAAAGCCGAGCTGCCTACCTGGTACTTTAAATAATGTTCAATATATATCTCATTTTTTTTTATCTACAGTATTTTTCCATCCTTTAAAATCCTCTTAAATTTATCAACAAAAAATAAAACATAAATCCACATAAATTATCATTCAAACGATAATGCAAATACTCAACTGGAAACAATTTTTTTTCTTATAATTCTTGAATTTTTTTTAAAAAAAAAAAACAAGAAAAAGTTTTTAAAAAAACAAACAGCTTGATGAGTATGGAAATTTTTTTTACCTGTAAATTAATACTTGTGAGTTTAAAAATTTATTATTTAATTTTAAATAAATCAAATAAACAATTTTTATTTTTTAAAAAATCCGTGAATTTATTTGTAAAAAATATTATTTTATATAAATATTTACCTGTTTTTCTTACAAGTAGTTTTACATTTTAATTATCATTTTTTATGCTCGGAATTTTTTATTTTTTAAACTACTAAATTTTTATTATTTAAAAAAATTAACAATAAAATTTATCATCCAGGATTAAAAACAAACAAACATATATTTAATAAGCATAGTACACAATGCTCACGATGAAATCTTTCATATAATTTATTTGACTGATTCGTTATGCATATGATTATCCTTATCTCAATCTTGATTTTTCAATGAAAATCATCATTTTGTGAATTAAAAAAAAAACATAACAATGCAAAGATAAAAGATACAAATAAAAAATTTAAAATAGCAGACCAGTCTGAGACACGAGACGTTGTATAAACAATCGAGTAGGTGGAATATTATTATTTCTGGTGAATAATAAATAAAAAACGAGAGGCGTTTGGCACGAGTCATACTGGAATGTAAATAATGAGAAAATACACTGCTACAATAAAGAAAAAAAAAAAAGTAAATGTACATTAATTTGTTGGGAAAATAAAATTAATAATTATTTTTTTTTTTTATGATACGGTCATTGACGTGTAGATTTACTTGCGACTCATTGTCTTGCTTCATCTTAAAAATAAAAAAAATATAAAATAAAATAATCAGGTGAAAGGGAAATTAAAAAATATATCTCAAGATATGATTTAATTTTTTAATTAGATATTTAATAAAAATTTTTTGATATTAATTAAAATACAAAAGAAAAAATAATTAAACAATGAAAAAATTAAATTTTTATGATATCATTTTAAATATAAAAATCAAGCTTTTTATCTCATCTGGTTAAAAAAAATTCAAGTACTGATAAGATAAAACATACGTTGTTTGCGACCTTGCAAATATTATTTATAAAATGATAATTAATTTTTTTTTATTTACAAAAAAAAAAAAAAAAAAAAATCTACTTACTTATATGATTTTTTAATTTTTCAATCAAGTTTTTTATGTATTTTTAAAAAATATTTTTACATGTTTGTTTTAAAACTTTAAATTATCATGTGTGTGTTTTTATTTTTTCATTTTTAATAATTATTACCGTTGTAAATTACTGGATCAGGTGTTAACTAATTTTTCTCGCACTACTAACGCTCGAATAATTACAAGATAATTACCTGAATATATGATTTTCAAGTAGTAAATTTATTAAACGATTAATTTGTTATTTGAGATACATAAATATACTCAAGATTAATATATATATTTAAACCGGAAGTTAAAACGTTTAGATTACAATCGAGTGTCATCCGGCAACTTGTATAGCACATGATTTCCTGACAACGTTGTCATAACAATCAAAGAATTGGCACGTTTTATATATGAAAAAAAAAAATAAATATCACTGTAAATTATAATAAAATATTTATTGCAATAAATATTAATAATATTATATAATTAACATTGTAAAAAAAAAATCAGATAATAATTTTAAACAAAAAAAAAAAAAAAATATTCGAGTTACCAAGGGCAATTACCAAGGGTATTTAAATAGCCACAAATTTTCTATACATACATAAAAATAAATATCGAAAAATATTGACGCTTTAAAATTGTCTATTTCTATTACATATTTTTCAACACAAATAAAAATTTATAGTCTCGCACAGTAGCTCAAAAAATAATCTAATAATATTTTTTTTTTTTGCTATTTTCATTTGACGTAAATTTTATTTAAATTTTAAATATCTATACATGTTGTTTGGCTTCTTGAAAAATACCTGACTTTTTTGATAATTTTTTATACCACGTTGTTATACTCTATGACTTATCGATCGTTATTTTTTATCTCTAATCAGATTAGGTATTATCATCCTACGTCGTAAGCTTGGAATTTTTATTTTTATTTTTTTCGACCGTCATAAATCTCGATGTTTATTTGAAAAATAATAATAAAAAAAGAAATACAAGTAAATAAAAATAAATTAGAAAAAAATAAGTTTGTCAATTGAAGGTGACTCAGTATTCAGTAAGATTATTTTTCACTCAAGCGAAACAAACCTCAAAGCGTGAATGTATCAACTTAATTAATTTATAATAATAATAAATGTTTTTAAATACTAAATTATAAAAATACTTTTATATAGATTGTGACTCACATTTGTGAGAGTTTTTTAAAAATAACAAAAAGATTAGAATTATTTTGAGGTCATGTTTAAAAAAAAAAAACAATCAATTAAAATAAAATATTTTATATTTGGATATCAGTTTCATTGTCTCGAAAGGAAAAACAAGTGAAAGTTTTAAGAAAGTGATGTACTATACGTGTGCATATACTAATTTACTTAAACTACAATATTTTATTATTATTTAATTTACGTTTTTTTATTATTTAAATATTTATGCACAGTAAACTGTGTTTATGCGAGGAAAAATATATAAAAATTGTTTTGTCAAGCGAAAGCATTAAAAATGATTATTTAACAATCATTGGTTATTGCAATATAATATAGACAGAGAGTTTCTCTGTTCACTCAAGGAAAAAATAAAATAATTATAATAATATTGAGAAAAAAATATAAAAATTAAATCCATCTGGGTATGTAATACAGTGACGCAATGGAATTTTATCTATAATGGATTACAGACGTCACATTTTATAATATTATATTAGTTTATTTTTATCCCGTGTGGAAAAAAAAAATACTCAATTCAATGACAAACATTTGTATAGACAAACTATAAAATTTTTATCGTCTTAATATTTTTTAAATTGTCAACAATTTTTGAGGTTTATTTTAGCTGTAAGTAGCTTTATTATGTTTGTTCTTTTATTCAAATATAAAATGAAGATAATAAAATTTAAAAGAAATATATAAATTAGGTTTTGAAATACGTAACGTGTTATTTGATAATTTTTCAAAGCAATTTAACAATAAACCATGTACGCACTTGTCGTGATTATATCATGTACATGGCATTGTTAAATGTTTAATATTTAATTTAAATATTGTTAACAATATTAAAGGGAGTCACATGGTAATATTATAGTTGAGTTGTTTAAAAAAATTATATACCCACTGATTATTCAATAATATAGAGAATTTTTTATTTATTATTTTCATCTTTTTTTATGTTTAAATTTAATCTAAAACAATGATATTTGGCTTTTTTTTTTTTTATTCATTGGAGGCTTTATTTTTACGACTTGGAAAAATTTATTAAATATACTTGAAAAAATATAAAGAAATTTTTAATTTAGAATTTTTAAATTTTCAATTTAATATTGCCAAATTTACAATTCAATATTTCTAAATTTTCCATGTTTTTTGAAATAAAATAACTGTTGGAAAATGTACCTATGCTATGTTTCAAAAGATAAATTTCTATTGTCAATCATCTATTAGTGATGGGTATATGTCACTGTCAGTTTTTCCCAATTTTCTTATGAGCCGACAAAAGAACAATGCATGGTCATGGATAGAGATTAAATAGTCGCTTTCTAATTCTTGTACATTTTCTTTAACTCTCTCCCCTTTTGGTTTTCTGAATTCTGAGTTAGTTGTCTAAGGAAAAAGGACACTGCACAAAACGTGTCCTCTCTTGCAAATTAAATATAATTTAAAATATAAAATACTTTTATTTTTTTTTTCACCTTTACACATTCCAACAAAAACAAGACAATTATAATAATAATTAATAACATAATTAAAAAAAAAATATTATACATCAATTGTGTAAGCATGCTAAGATAATTATTTTGATATTGATAACAATCAAAATATATTTCAATCAACAAATAAAAGACGCAAGAAAAAAATCCAAATTAAAAAATAAAAAGAAAAAAAATATAATATTATTATTGAAAATAGCTTTGTTGTTGTTAATGTGTAATTATCATAATAATATAAACATAATGACAATACTTCCTACGTTGTCATTAAATATTATATTTCATGAAATATATTATACAAAATTAGAGATGCATTATGTATACATAATCAGGATCAATCAGCAATGCTATATGATATCGATACAATAGGTTATTAGTAATAACCAAACGTAACATAAGCATAACAACCACTATTCATTCACAAAGGATAATAATTATTTTTTTTCATAAAACTATACACATGTGGCTCTCTTTGTATACATGTTTTATATAAATTTATTCTCTCTATTAATTAATCCACTTTGTGTTTATAATTATGTGAACACTAGAACATTGTGTACCTTTAAAATATTTAAGCACTTTAGCTCTCAAAGCCTTTGAATTTTTTTTTCAAATTTTAAACCAAAAATAAATACTCCAATTATTTTTTTTAATTAAAAAACTATTTTTTTTTTCATGTGAAACTTTATTTTTTTTAAAAACAAGTATTTTTTTTAGTTAAAGAATTTTTTTTTTGAAAAAACTTTAGTTTTTTTGAATTCGAAAAAAAAAAAATATGTCAGTTTGCGTTTTATAAATTATTCATGCGGTTATAAAGTCTAACCACAAGCTATTTATTTATAATTAAAAATTTTAAAACAACTTACTTTATGAATTATTATTTTTTTATGATATAGTAAAGTAAAAAAAAAAAAAATATTATTCAAGGTAAATGACAGTAAATTTTTATTTTCTTTGTAATAAACGTAATGGTTTTGAGATGAACTGAACAACGAATGAAAACTTTTAAAACTTTCCAGTTAAAATAAAAAAAATAAAATTTATGAATTTTTAACATCAAGTTTTGTTGTTTTCTTTGTTAAAGTTTTCAACTACAGAATTTGTTAAGCCATCCAGCAACATGACTTATCAAATAATATTATCATTATAAATTTCCATTTTATTTTAGTCTATTTCCTTGAGCCATTAAATGTCATCCCCATACATAATGTTAAATTTTTTATTCACCCTTAAAATATTTATTTAATGACATGACTTTTTCTGCAAATGAAATATTTTTTTTATCTCATTTCTACACGTCATACACCATCATTATTTTTATTTATTTTTTTCCTAAATTTATTTCATTTAAAAAATAAAAAAAAAACCAATAAACAATGAAAGAAATAAAAATAAAATGCCATAAATTGGTGGCAATTCTTCACTAGACTTGAATGTTTTTGTGTGCCAATTTCCACATTTTTTTTTTCACTCCAATAAAAGAAAAAAAATACATGGCTTTATATAGCTGGAAATATTTTCATCAAAGACTCTATTTTAGTATTTTTTTATTTTTCAACCCTCTTTTTGTGTGGGTATACAATATATATTTCATTTTGTCATGTTTTCCTGTAACGAGGTCGTACAATAGACTGTTTTAAAAAATAGGGAAAATTATATTAAAAAAAGGACAAGTAAAAGCTAAATAAAAAAACAAAATAAATGAAATTTATATTATTTTTGAATGTTTTTATTTAGTTTTATATTTGCCTGATGTTAAATGAGTTATTGAAATATTGTGGAATAATTAAAACAGAGTGTTTAGTTGAGATACGTCGAAACACCTACATAATCCGTTTAACTGACTCAACATTGATCGAAAATTTATTCAATATTAATCGAATATTCATATAAAAACAAACGCGGAAATGTGTCATCTTTTGTACACATGTATTTCAATGTCATCAATGAAACATTATTTATTCAAAATTAAAAATAAAACAACAAAAATGTATTTAGCTTAAAAAAAAATATAACAATAATTTTTTATTAAAAATAAATTCTATTAGTTGTGTAATTATGTTCAGATAATTCACTTAACTTTGATAATAATTAAAATAATTTTTAATCAATTATCAAAATGACGCAAAAATAAATACAAATAAAAATTTACTAATAGAATTTCTTGTTAAAAAAATGATTGATTTAAAGATGAGCTTTCTTTTAATTTTTTAAAAATTTTTATCTTACAGATTTCTCAAAAAGAGGAAGAGCCTTGAGATGACGGAAATACTTTCATTTGGGTCACGAATATTTCAAGGTAATAACATCAAAATATTAATAATAAATTTTCTAAAATTTATAAAAATATATTTTATATTTAATTTGATTTATAAAAAAAAAAATAAATGTAAACAAAATAAAAATATTTTTTATTAATTACCAACTAATTTGTGATGCCTCGTTGAAGTAAAAATACAAAGTACTGTTAGATTTACTGCAAACCGAGACAACACTGAACTCAAATCTTTGTAATTTAAAAAAAAAAAAAAAATTACAACTTCTTTGTTACAGTACAAAAAAAAAAAAAAAATTTCATAAAATCTTAATAATAAATATTTTGTTAAATTAATAATACCAAATTAATAAAATATTTTTGCAACAAAGAAAACAAGCAAAATATGATTTTTTTTTCCCGCAAAATGAAATTGAATATAAAATAAAAAATAAACAGGTCACGTACAATAGATTGAACAATCACAAAAAAATATAAAAATAAATAATAAACACCGGATTATAATACCGGCATATTTAAAATTAATATTCTTAGTAAAAAAAAAATCTACTGCGTAGTATCAATCAATGATTAATGTTAATTTGCTGAAAGATAAACTAAAGTTTTTCTTGTAAATATAACTGGTTTTAAAAAAATAATTATACATCACCTTGAAGCATAATATAATGAATATATTTTTAAAAAACTATAATAGTATTAATAATTTCTAGGTATATGTCTGGTGTTAATGCTGTCAACACTTGTTGAATCGCAGACAATAGCAGCCTTGAATATTCAAAGTACCAACACCACGGCATTTGGAGAAAAAACACTAACAAATATAAGCCAAGATGGCAATGATGTTGTTCCAAAAATTGTAGATATTGATAACGCACAATTATTTAATTCAACGAGTGACAAAATTCCATTGATTGATGAGAAATTCATCGAAATAAATGAGCCGAATGATGGCATTAATTTGGAGGGATTGAATAATCATAGTAACAAAGAACCAACAACACCAAAGTCAACCAAAAATACTGATGATGATGATGATAAAATAGTATCTTTGATAAATGACACTGTTGTTAATGACAAAAATCCAATAACTCAAATGAATGACGTCGAAATAACGCATGAAAGAAATTCGAAATTAATTGAAAATCCAACAAATTTAATAACCGATTTATTAGATCAAAATAAATTAAAAAATTTAAAATATGAATCTGAATCAATTGCTAAAACATTAATACAAGATAATAATAAAACTTTTAATAAATATCAACCGGTTTATGATATTGAAAAAATTGTTTATATACCAACTTCAGAAAAAGATAAATCATTTGGTAAAAAAATTATACCACAATTACATACTGAAAGTAGTACAAATAATATTAAAAATATTAATCAAGAAATTCAACCAAAATATGATGAATCAACACTTGAAAATATTATTAGTACTGATGATAAAAAATTAATAACTATAACTGAGCCATCAAGTGAACAATTTAAATCAATACCATTAAAAAGATCAGAAATGAATAGTCCAAAAATTAATTTATTAAATACAACAAAAAATAAAAATGATGATATTAATTTGAAGAAAATATTATCACTTAATACAAAACAAATAATTGATGATGAAACTACTGAAAATCCTGATGAAAAATTTACTGTTGGAAATATTTATATTATAGCTATTAATAATGATAATTCAACTTTAAAAATAAATTCTGTAAATTCAACTGACAAAAATGAACCAATTATTAATAATAATAATACAAATATTGATTTAAATATTAAAACTGAAGCTGAAAATTCTACAAGGATATTTACGGATTTTGCTAGTGAGCAAACAACAGTAATGCCTGTGTCGACAACAACAGCAACAGCAGCAACAACAACAACGACGACAGAAACACCAACAACGACAACAATGCGTGTCCCAGTGAGTATTGATATTATTGAGGAATCAAAAATGACAACAACAATTGAATCAGTAACGACAAATGAAGCAGTAACAACAATGGAATCAATAACAACAACAGAATCATCATCTCCATCATCATCATCAATTTCAACGTCTACATCATTTATTCCAAGCTCAAATAATGAACTTGAAATAACAACAATAATTACAGAATCAATTGAAACAACAACGGATCCAATAACATCAACACTTGATACAACAAGTAGAGGAGATTTTGATACCATTGAAATAAACACAACTGAACAATTATTTGATTATGAACAAACTGATATTCCAAGCAATGAAAATTCAACAAATTCATCTACAATTTTTACAACTGATTCAACAACTGATTCAACAACAACAACATCATCAACAACATCATCAACAACAACAGTTACTCAAGATACAACCACTCAAATTATTAATGATACTGATGACAATAATGGAACAATAATATCTACAACAATTGATGTTACAACATTATTACCAGATGAAAACATAACAACAACAACAACAGTTACTGATAATCTTGAAGTTAAAGAAACAATAACAGAAAATGAAAAAGGAAGAGCACATTTTGTTACAGACGATAAAAATGTTCATGATAACTCGGATGATAATAAAACAAATAATTTTGATACTAAAACTTTAAATACAACTATTTCAATCACTCCAAGTAATTCAAGTGATACAAGAATAAATACCACAACGCCAATGTACACTGAAACTCCTAAAATTCCAGCTGATAATTATCCACAAAATACCCAAAATATTGATGAAATTGTTAAAATAGTTGTTGACTCAAATTGGGATCAAGTATGTAAAAATTTAGCAAAACTACTTGCTGAATTATTAAATACTTCTATAAATAATAAGTAAGTAAATATTTTTCTACTAAATTCAATTGACAATTTTAATTAATTAATTTTTTTTTATTTCAAGAACAATATTGCCAAATCAAATAATATTTAAACCAAATAATTGTGCAAGTAATTATCAAGATTCTGTGGTGACACTTTACGTGCATGTTATAAATAAAAATGGACAATTTGATAGAACATTAACTGAAATTTTACCAACACTGTGTTTATCAAATTCAATGCAGACAAAACTCACAGTGAGTATAAAATATTATAAATATAAAAATGACCTTATTAATAATGTAATTTAATATTTTAGATAAAAAGTTGTGATTTAATTCAAAATACTGATTCTGGTAATGCAATAGCAGTAGCTGTGGTATGTTGTGTGGCATTTATTTGTCTTGTTCTACTTGCTGGTCTTTTGGTAAGAAAAAAAACTTCTCAATATTCAATTTATCTCTTTAAAATATTCGAAATTATTTCTATAAAAAAACTGCAAAAGAAATAGCTATTTAAACTTGTTGACATTGTTAAAATTATTATTTTTAATTGACAGTTTATAATGAGAAAACGACAAGCAAGATTTAATTATGGTGAACGTTGTCGTCCAGTGTCATTGGATGCCTACAGTCTAGACAGTGTTTCAGCTTACAATAGTGTCAGAAGAAAAGGCGCAATTAGATCATCAAAACGTAGCTATGGAAATCCAACATTTGAAGATTCAGTAAGAAATAATATCAAGCAAATAATCCATAGAAATATTAAATTAAAATATTAATTCTTTTTCTATCTCAAAATTTACAGAGTGTAATACCATCACATCCTCTAAACTTTAGTGTACTATCAAAATTTTCAACTGAAATTAATAAAATATACGAAGAATATTCAAATATACCACAAGTTACAGCAAAAATTGATGAACTACCACAAGGTGCTGATGTTAAAAATCGTTATGCAAATGTAATACCACTACCAGAAACAAGGGTACCACTTAATAAATTAAATAATGATTCATCAACTGAATACATCAATGCAAGTTATGTACGTGGACCTAAAAATGCAACAAAATATTATATTGCATGTCAAGCACCAATGGAAACAACAGTCAATGATTTTTGGCGTATGATATGGGAACAACAAACAAAAGTTATAATAATGTTAACTGAACTTGTTGAAAATGATGTTGAAAAATGTGCTGAATATATACCACCATCTGAAGTTACTGATTGTCATCGTTTATTTGGTGATTATCAAATAACATTAAAAAAACGAGAGACTAAAGAAAAATATGCAATATCAACACTATTAATAAAGGTTAATAATTTATTTATTTTATTTACAATAATATCAATTGTTTATTAATTATTTTGGATTGTTTTTTTTATTTAGAATTTAGAAAATAATACGTATCGTGAAATATCACATATTTGGTATTTATGGCCAATAAATGGCATTCAAACAGATGCAGTTGGTATGATTGCTGTACTTTTAGAAGCAAGAGCATTACAACGTGGTGGACCTGGACCAATTGTTGTACATTGTAGTCCTGGTACTGGTAGAACTGGTACATTAATTGCTCTTGATTTAGGAATAAGACAGTATGAAATAACTAGAACAGTTGATGTACCAAGAGTTGTTTATACAATTAGAAGAGACAGAGCTGGTGCTGTTCAAACAAAAGAACAATATGCATTAATTTACAAGGTATATATTTTGATTATTTATTAATTTTTATTTGTTATTTATTTTTGTGTAATTTATTTAATGATTTTTTTAACAGGCATTGAATTTGTATGCTACTAAACTTGCTGGTGGTGGATTAGAATCTACCTGACACATGAGATTGAAAAGTATAATGGAAGACGAGAATTCATAATACGATCTAAGTCAATAAAATAGATAATGAATTTATTAGATTATGATTTATAATTTACAATTATTCCGAGCTCTCTTTATATGTTTTTTTTTTTTTTTTAGAGTCAGTTGAACAAAGTAATATTTATCTTGGAAAAGATAATAACTAGAACAAGCCAAACTGTTTATATTGTTTAATAATGTATCAATGTAAAAAATTATAAATTATCTGTGAATTTTGATATTAAATAATAGGCTATTTATTATTATATAAGTTTATGTAAAAAAAATTAGTTTCAAATTAATATTAATGAGTGAAAAAAAAAAAAACAATGCAAGTTTTTTTTTTTTTTTTTTTAAAAGAAAATTATGAAATTCATTCAATTTTTCTTATATTCAGATGAATTTTTATAGATAGATTATTGTTAAATTAATTACCGATCTTCCTCAATTAATTGAGATTAAAAATTAAGAAAAAAATATTCATAATTACGAAATTATATAATTCATGAATTTATAAATTTTTGAAAATTCATTAAACTCATTATGAAATTTATTATTATAATAATACTGTTGTTCATGTACAAAAAAAAATATGGTTTTTTTTTTAAAACCAGGCTCTCTAAATATAATGCCATCGGCAGAATAATTTTTTTTTTTCCAATTAGCCAGATCGATGTGTCAAAAATACGTGACAGTATTAATTCATAAGAAAAACAAAAACTAGATAATTAGAAACCTCCTCATTTTGGCATTGTAATATATTCAAAAAAAAAAAAAATGTCAATATTCAATAGAATAATAACAATAAATAGTGTCAAAAAAAAATTATAAAAATTTATTTAATTATCCAATTCCCGCATTTTTTTTGAACAGGTTGGAGCGGAACACGGCAGAGGGAATCACCAATCACCATTCTGAATTTGAAAAACAAAATATAAAAAATTTACTTTTAAAGTGAACAAACATATAGATAATATTATTATTATAAAATAAAATTAATAAACTAATGATTGATTATTTATAAATTAAAAAAAAATATATATTTTACATTAATATCAATATACTTGATGATTAAAAAGACATTAATTTAACTCCACGTTCAACACATCACCACGAACTTTGATTATTTTTTTACATAATTCTCGTCGCATTTATATTATTTAAATGCTTGTCATGAATATTACAATTAATATATTACAACGATAAACAACACATATCATTCTAATTAATTTATTAATATGTTTTCAGACTTTTTGGCAAATGCAAATTGTCAGCAATTTAAATGGTTAATAAACACAATGAATAATAACAAATAAAAAAAATATTTATGATTATGAAATAGGTGAGATTATAAAGAGAAATGCCCAAGGCATCATCTAGCAATTCAGGTGGATTGAGGAACATATTAAACACCAACTCGATCAAACTGGATTGTACTAGTTAAATCTTGAAAACACCGGGTCTCAATCCTTTTTTTTTTCGTATGAGAAATGAACACTAATGAATCAAGTGATAAATAAAAATATTCCAAGATATTTTTAAAAGAATTTATATTATTTTTTCATTGTTTATAATTTTTTTTTCTATAAAAAAATTAAATTATTATTATTTTTTTTTTTTCACGTTTTTGTAGATATTCAATTCAATTGATTGCTGCTATTTTTAATGGCGATAATTATCGTTATTCCAATTCGAAATGAATTTCGAAATATAAAAAAATAAAGTTTGAAAATATTGTTGTTATTTTTTTAATGTTTATTCAGAGAAATATAAATAAATCAAAATATTTAATAACATAAAGCTCAAGGTTAAACATGTGTAGATAATATTCATAAAAAAAAAAAAATTTTTATAGCTTTGTAAAAAATTATTTGTCATGTTGAAGTAATTGTTTTTTATTTTTAAATATGAGATTGTATAATTCTCGGGAAATATTTAATATTTAGTCACGTTTTTAAGTTGATAATTTATATGAAATATTATTCAAAGTTATTTTTTAAATTGTGTACTAATTATTTGTTTTCGAAGCGAGAAATATATATTTTTTATTGAGATGTTTGGTTTATTGATAAATAGTATTTTTGAAGAACTGGATCATTATAGAAGATCGTCATTGTTTAATGATATTTTTAGCATAAACAATAATTAGTGCAACAATGTAAAATAATTTTGTAGACATCAACAAAGTAATAAAAAATGAAAAACAATTTTTTCTTTTTGATTTAAACAATTCTCTTATATTATTTAATCTATTTTGTAGAAAATAAATAAACAACCCTGTTTTTGCTTTGCTGCATTGATTCAAGATCATTGAGTAAATAAAATTTGAAAAAAATTAGCGATAAACAAAAGGTTAAGTTAATAAATAAATAGAAAAAATTTAATGAATTTATATTTTTTTTATTTTAACATCCGGTTGATTATAATTGTGCAAATAATATTTTCATAGTTGATTGTAATCTTTATTATTGTACTACAACTAATTGTAAAAATTAAATATCAGTACTTAATATTTTATAAAATATATAAAATTACATAATAATATTTTAATATTATAAAAAAAGTGAGACGAATAAATAAAAAAGGATAATACAGTTTTTAAAAAATTCTATGATTAAATCTTTTATTTTTATTTTAATAATATTAATAACAAATAAAATTATTATTTAATTATTCATATATGTATTTTTTTAATAAATAACAAAGATAATTTTCTTATTAAAATACATTGTAATTATAAATTTAATTGTCAGTTGTCAACGTAAAAATTATTTAAAATAAAAAAAAAAAATCATCTCAGGGAAGAAGGAAAAAAATAATTAATTATTTTTACACAAATATAAAATTTTATTACTAATTTATTTATAAAAAATGCTAATGTTTTTTTTTTTCTTTCAAATTGATTATTTATTTATTTTTAATATTAATATTTGTATTCTTTTGGTGATGAAAATAAGCTGTTGATTTTATTTTTTTGATGAAATAGTTATTGACTTTTAACGACGTTGATAATGATTTTTAAAAATTAAAAAATAATGAATTATTAAAAATAGAAAAAAATATATATAATAAAAAACCTGTCAGCTTTATTTTTTTGATTAAATAACTATTGTCTTTTAAAAACAAAAAATGTTTATATTTATATATTTAACGACAAAATCATTAACTCTAAAAACCATTAGCTAAAATAATAAAAAATTTTAAATATATATAAAAAAACTAGACACAAAGTCTGACATTGGCAGTAAAAACTTATATAATATTTTATATTTTTAATTTCAAGTATAAGCAAATCGATTGAGGAAAATCGTGGCACGTGGTATTTCGAAATAAACGACAATGAATATATCCATTTATTAATATTATTTGACCAACACATATATATTAATAACAACATGAATGACCAAGTGTTGTCTCATCAATTGAGACTTGAGGAAAAAAAAAAAAAACTGAAATAAACAAAGAAATATATATATTGATGAAAATCCAACAATTTCCAGATATAATATCCTTGTTTTAGGACAGTCCAGTTAAAGCCGCAATTAATTAATCTAAAAATAAAATATACGTTATCTAAAATTATACTTTTTTTGTCTAATTTAATTTTTATATATATACAATACACACTGTTATTATTAATAAACTAAACAATGTCTCAAATACATTTTAATTAACCATAAAAAAAACATAAAATAAATATGTTTAATTAGTTGACGAGTTTCTTGTGAGAAACATTATTATTCTTAACGTACATTTTCAAGTTCAACATGGGGTTAAATAATTTAACAGTGTTGTACATACATGGGGGTCGTGTATTTATTTTTTTATATATATCAAACACTTTATATATCACAAATTGGATGGTGATATTTAATAGTTAACTGAGTTGAGTCGAAGAGGCAAGACGTTTACATTATCATTTTATAAATCATCTAGTATTTTTATATTTCATTTTTTTTTTAGTTTAAAACTCTTTTAAAGATACATGAAAAAGGTAAGATAATTTATATTTTTAAATTAATTTTTTTAATATAAAAAAATAATTAAGAAAAAAAGAAATTTTTTATTTAATTTTAAGTTTAGTTTTTATCTTTTTTTTTTTCGATATAAAAACTTGACGAAATTTAAAAATTAAAAAAATAAAATTATTTATTTTTTAATTGTTGATTTAATTGTTAATAAATAAAATCATTAATTTTTTTTTGTTAATAATTATTAACATGAAAAAAAAATTAATAAAAACGAAAAATTCAATTTTTTTTTTTCTTGATTTATATTTTCTACATAATTATCAATTTTTATTTGATTGAAGCATGATGATTTTTTATAAATAATAGTAAATTAATAAACAACATAAAGTCAGGTAAATTTGTCTATTGATTATTGTTTTTTTATTTTCTAAAGCTTAATTTTTGGCCAAATTTAAAAGAATAAAATTTAGCTTTTTTATTTCTACCTGTTGATTATTGTTACTGTCGTTTGATAAATATGTAGAATCAAGACACACCAATGACCTCAGTTAAATAAATAAAACTTGTACATATATATATTTATATTGTATGTGTGAACATTGAAAGTATAATGACGGTCGTGTATATATTGACGCTTCTCGTATTAAAAACGTGATAGTCGGCTCGGAAACACCGGCATCAACGTATCTTTTTTTACCGTCGTATCTAATTATCAATGTTTTCATGAAAAAAAAAAAAAAGAAACAATCTATTTACTAATTTTATTTGGTGTTTTTGTTGACAATTATAACAAGTGAAAAATTTACTAAAATTCAAGATGGTTAATGAACGTAAAAAATCAATTTTAATGAGGTATTTTTTTTGTTTTTTTAATTAAGAAAAATATTTTCAAAGTTAATTTAAAAATATTTGTGTTATTTTTTTATATTGGTGTCAAGAAAATAAGTTATATTTTGCTGAAGGTGCAAGGTCTTTATTTTATTTTATTTTTTTTTCTTTTATGAAAATTAGTAAACGCGTATTTATTGTTAATTTTTTAAATCCTTGTTTTAGTTCAGGGTTGATAGCATACTTTTTTGTTCATAGTTTAAGTTATTACTATGAAATGGGTCAACAAAAAAAATATATATACAGTGATTGAAATTTACACTCTGTTGGTGAATTTGATTGAGCTCTATTTTTTCCTGAATTGTTAAATTACAATCAGTTATTTTGCCTCGTTGAAAAAAACCTTGAAAAACAAGGCTAGGAGCAAAACTTATCGAAAACATGTAATATAATTATTATCAACACTTGTTGATGCATGTATTTTTTTTTTTTTTTTTTCATACTTCAAAAAGAAATATATTTTTCAATTTCTTAAAAACAAACGAGATTAATTTTCAAGTTAAAAAAAAAAACCTTGTTTAGTTCCCTTGAATTTCAAAAAAAATAAATTATTATTATTGTTATTTGTCTTATGTTTTTTCGTTATCCTATGTTATCTCAATCGTTTCGAATTTCTTTGAAATTTTTAGATGGTTAATCTTTTACAAATCCTAGACCTTGAAAAAAAAAAATATTCTAAAAAACTTTCACTAGATTTTCTAACATAAAACTTAATCTTCTTTCCAAACTTTCAGTTTTTTTATTCAACAAATAACAGACAAACTTAAGTTTTCGATGATAGTTAAAAATATTTTAAATAAAACGTGTGTCCATAATGTGAGTTTTATAAATTTATATTTAAAAAAAAGTGCAAATTATTTTGTAAGATAATCTTATCTCAATACAAATCAAATACGTTGATTAATATTTTATTATTTTAGAAAAAATACATTTCTTCAAATAAAAAAGAAACAAAAACTTTTAATCTTTTTGACAAACTTTGTTAATCAACGATAATAAAATCAATCTTAATGGGTTAAAAAAAAAAAAAATCTAATTTTGTTATTCAATAAGCTGTGATAGATTTAAAAGCATATATATTAAATAAAGTTATTGTAAAAGTTTTAGAAAATTCTATATAAGTCAATGTATGTAACAATAATTAATAGTAAAATGTGAAATATTGTCTGAGGACTATAAAAAAAGGGTGATGAATGATGCGCACCATAGAAAAATAAGTGATAAAAAAAGCTCACGACGCATGCTTTTCTTGAATTTATATTTTCCTTCATGTATAAGCCCGAAGCATTTTTATATTTCTCATCCGGACACGACATCATCAACATCTCAGTCATGTCTATTTGAAATTTTTAACTAAAAAAAATATATAAATAATTAAAAATACCATCTCAGTATATAAAAATAAATTTAGCTAGTTTTAATCGAACCAGTATTAATTTAAATAAATAAAATAGAAATAAATTCTTCAATCTGTGATAGCCATATTCTCGTTAATATTAATCAGTGTATAAATAAAATAAAAATACTATAATTGTGATAGATAAAAAAAATTTCAAAAATTATTCAAATTTAAAAAAAAACCAGTTTAGAAAATTAATTTACATCAAATTATTACAGTGTACAAAAGTAAATATAAATTATTAAAATTTTGTTTAAATAAATTTGAATATATTTTTTTGATAATAATACATAATTAATTTTTTTTTTTTTGCAAATAAAAATGTAAATAATATCTTTAAAATTAATGGATTAATTTGTTCATAAAAAAACGATAAATCATCATTGAAAAATATTTATTATAAAAATCGAATCGCTGTAAATTTTTCTAGATCAAATATTATTTTTATTTCTACGCAGACATTTGATGAGCAATAGATTTATTATGCCACTTTTAATTTATCCATTTGAGTTGAAATTTTTTTTTTCATAAATTTATAATAATAAATTCTAGTGACTTGATGGTTTGTAAAAATTAATTTAAATAGTGTCAACATGATAATATAATATTGTGCATTTTGTCACTCAACTTGCTATAATTTAAATTTATTCTTTAAATTATTTTTCAAATAAAAATATATAAATATTATCAATCTACTGGCAACTAACTTGACTTTTTTATTAATTTAAATTTTATTTTTATTGTCTATTTATTTTTTCCATTCGGAAAATATTTGTTCAATCGATGAACCAAGAGCCAAACAATAACCCAAATCAACAAGGTAATTTGCCTCATATAGCTTTTTTTTTTTATTTTATTTTTTTATCCATCAATATTCTTTTTTACTAGATAAAAAAAATTCCAATAATAGATAAATTTACATTTTTGTTTGTCTACTTCTTCTAGGAAATATAAAAAATATTTTTTACGATCATCTATTTATTCTCATAAATTATTTATTTTTATTTTTTCAAACTAAACTTGTTAATTTGTTCTTTCATTTATTTATTTTATTTAAAATAAAAGCTACTTGTATTATTATTTTTAATTTTTTTTTCTTCACTCAAATTGCATGTAAGCTGACAATATCATAATTGACCTTGTTTTTATGAATAAAAAATGAAACATTAATAAGCCAATAAGCAGAAAAAAAAATATTATTATTATTTGCAATTTATTTTTCCTTGAAAAAATATATTTACATATAAAAAAATATGTTAATTTAAATAATTGATAATTATTTTTTTGATTTATGAATAGAATAACTGGTATGGAGGGTAAATTCAATAGTCAAAACCCCGAAGATGATGGAACAACTCGTGTAAATGGAAAAAAATCATCGATAACATTGAATGTCAATGGTTTATGGGATGTTGTACCACGTCTTGATCATTACAGGTGATCTACTTGATGAATCATAATCATTTTGTATTTTTTTTTGGGTTAAATTGGGTTAATACAACTTGGATATTTATTTACAGAGCAAGTAGACGTGCCAAAAGACCATCGTTGAGTGATTTACACGAAGGAAATCCTGTTAAAGTATGTAATATTATTTATATTTTTTATTATTATTCAAAATATCACTACAATGATAAATACTTTTGCAGAAAATGAATGAAGTGATAATTATATTCAACACTCTTGTACAATTTTTTGAAAGTAATATTTGATGCATATATATTTTTTTTTTTAAATATTATTCAGATCTGGATAGAGTCAGATTTAACCGGTTAAAAGTACAGTAACCGTAAAATAAAAATAAAAAATAAAAACCATTAAAAAAAAAATCAACCTCCAAGATTTATATAACTTATTTTATAAATTTTTTTTTACTTTTTTCTCTGTCTATAAATTCATAATTTTAAAAAAAATTTACAAGCTAATTTTAACAATTTAAATCAACAAAATAAACAAACAAATAATAAAAATTTTCATCACTTAAAATTTATTGTCCAACAAAGATTTACAAAGACAAAAAAAAATGAAAAATAAGATTAAAAAATTTGCTATTATAATTGATAATACAGATGTTAATTTTTTGCAAATTAAAAAAATAAAATTATCTCTAAATAATAAAATAATTAATTAATAAAATATAATTTTTAAAAAGGATGCTAACGTTGAATCTGGAGCAGCAGGAAATGGACAGACTGGACATGTTGGAATGAAACTTGGCTGGATACAGGGTGTACTAATACCATGTCTATTAAATATATGGGGTGTTATGTTATTTCTTCGTTTATCATGGATTGTTGCACAAGCTGGAATATTTGAATCAATTATTATAATTGCAATATCAGCTGTTGTTTGTGTTATAACAACCCTAAGTCTCAGTGCAATTAGCACTAATGGTGAAGTAAAGGGAGGTGCGTCATAATAATTTATTATTATTCTACTTTTTTGTTTTTATAACAAGGCGTGTCGAATTATTGATAACATGTTGCCAACTTTATCCTTGGTTTAATTTTATTTATCATCAAAATAGCTATATCAAATTTTAATTATTATATTATTTTTCAAAGGTGGAATATATTTTATAATATCAAGATCATTAGGACCAGAATTTGGAGCATCAGTTGGTATTGTATTTGCATTTGCAAATTCAGTATCAGCATCAATGAATACAATTGGTTTTTGTGATTCATTAAATACACTATTAAAAAGTCATGGAATTAAAATTATTGATAATGGTCTTAGTGATACGAGAATCATTGGTTGTATTGCACTTGTTGTTATGATATTAATATGTGCAATTGGAATGGAATGGGAATCAAAGGTAATTTAAATTTAAAACATCAATTAAACATATGTATTTTTAATTCTAATTTTTCTTTAGGCACAAAACTTTTTAATTGCAATTATTGTAATTGCAATATTTGATTTTTTAATTGGTACTGTACTTGGACCTGGTGATAATGAATTACTAAAAGCCAAAGGATTTGTTGGTTTTTCATCTCATGAATTTACAACAAATTGGAATAATGATTATCGTATTTATGAGGGACAAGAACAAAATTTTATATCAATATTTGCAATATTTTTTCCATCAGTAACTGGTATACAAGCTGGTGCAAATATATCTGGTGATTTAAAAGATCCATCAAATAGTATACCAGTTGGTACACTATTAGCATTATTAATATCAATGATAAGCTATGTTACATTTGTTCTATTTGCTGGTGGTGCTGCTGTTCGTGATGCAAGTAATATAACATTTAATGGAACAAATTTTACAGCTATACCATGTGTTGTTGATACATTAAATAATTGTCAAAATGGTTTACATCATGATGTTTCAATAATGAATATAATGTCAGTATGGGAAGGACTTATTTATGCTGGTTGTTTTGCAGCAACATTATCAACAGCATTGACTAATTTATTATCAGTACCACGTTTAATACAAGCACTTGGTAAAGACAGAATTTATCCTGGTTTGATTTATTTTAGCAAAGGATATGGTAAAGCTGGTGAACCATATCGTGGCTATGTTCTAACACTAATCGTAGCAGCAGTATTTTTATTAATTGGTAATCATCATGAATTAAAAAACAATCAAATCAAGTATTAATTTGTTTTTTCTTTTTTATAATTTCAGGTGATTTAAATGCAATTGCACCACTAATATCAAATTGTTATTTAGCATCATATGCTTTAATTAATTTCTGTACATTTCATGCAGCAATTGTTAGACCACTTGGTTGGCGTCCAACATTTAAAGTAAGCCATTAATTTAATTACCTTAAATTATAAGTGAATTAACAAATTAATAATTAATTAATTTAATTTCAGTACTACAACAGATGGCTATCACTTGTTGGTTTTATATTGTGTGTTGTATTTATGTTTCTCATTGATTGGAGAACAGCTCTTATAACTGTTGTTGTTATTCTTGCATTATTCTTAATAGTTGTTTATAGAAAACCTGATGTTAATTGGGGTAGTAGTACACAAGCACAAACATATAAAACAGCATTAACTGTTGTTTATCGTTTAAATTGTATGGATGAACATGTTAAAAATTATGCACCACAAATATTGGCATTATCTGGTGCACCAGGTACACGTCCTGATTTATTACATTTAGCTAATTTAATAACTAAAAATAATTCATTACTTGTTTGTGGTGAAGTTAATCCAGTAAGTTATAAATTTATTTATATTTTTTTTTATATTTAATATGATTTTTTATTGATTGAGTATTATTTAAATTTAAATTTAGACACGTTTATCATATCGTACAAGATCAGCAAGATTAAGAAATGGTTATGCATGGTTACAACGTCATCGTATCAAGTCATTTTATCATGTTGTAAGTGATCTTAGTTTAGAACGTGGTGCATCAGCCCTAATGCAAGCATCTGGAGTTGGTAAATTAGCACCAAATGTTGTTCTTATGGGTTACAAAACAACATGGACAACTTGTCATCATAAAGATCTTCAGGAATATTTTAATGTTCTACAGTAATTTATTTTTTAAATTTATATTTCGAAAAAAAATCTCTCCGGATTTCTACGTAATTGAGACTTGGAAATGGAGTTTCGTAATGAAAAATTTACGGAGATATTTACGGAGCAATCTCTAGATTATTTCTATAATATCTCTGGATGTCTCAATTGCGTAGAAATCCGGAGAAAATCCAGAGAAATTTTAGCCAACAGGGTCATTATTGAAGTTCGTAATAATAATTTTAAATTTTAGCAATGCATTTGATCAAAAAATGGCTGTTGCAATGTTACGTGTACCAAATGGTCTTGATTATTCAGTACCAAATAGTACTGGTGATGATGAACAAGCAATGATACAAAGTAGCTATGATTTAGCTGGTAATACATTGATGCATGCTGACAGTGATTTATCAATGACAAGTGGTATTCAACGAGTACAAAGTGTACCAACAATTGGCACACAATTTTCAACTGTTGATGGACCAAATCAAATTGCCAAAGAATCATCAACAAATTTCAATGCACGTGATCATTTAAAATATAAAAAAAAATTTGCAGCTGATAAAGTACTTTAGTAAGTTGTTGTTTGTTTTTTAAATTAAATTTAAAATAGTATTTTTTTTTAAGTTTATTAATTGTTTGTTTGTTTTTTAGTGAACAACGTAATGCTGTAATTTCTGAGCTAGAATATATTTCAATATTTCAAAAAAAACACAAGTCAGGAGTCATTGATGTTTGGTGGCTGTATGATGATGGAGGTAATTAATAATTATCGAATTAATAAAACTCATTTTTAAGTGGTAGAAGTTTTTATAATTGTTTAAGGTTTGACAATACTGCTGCCTTATATTATCAACACAAGATCAAATTGGGAAAATTGTAAAATGAGAATATTTGCATTGGCTAATCACAAGCAAGAAATTGGAGCACAAGAAAAAGAGTAATTAATTAAATAAATACATAAAAAATTATATAATTAAATAAATATTAAATAATTTATTGAATTTTAATTTTTAGAATTGCAGAAATAATGACGAAATTTCGTATTCAATATAAAAGTTTAAAAATGGTTGATGACATAAGTGTACAGCCAAAAAAAGAAACTCAAGATTTCTTTGATTCACTTGTATCGGAATTTCGTAAAAATGATAATGCTGATTCATCCGAGTGTGTTATAACTGATGTGGAATTACAAAGTTTGCGTGATAAGACTTATCGACAATTACGTTTGCGAGAATTATTGTTAGAAAATTCTAGTCAATCAGCACTTGTAGTGATGTAAGTTAAATATAAAAAAAAAAAATTATGAAGATAAGATAGCTAAGATAGATTAATTGTTAATTTTGTTTGATAGGTCTTTGCCAATGCCAAGAAAAGGTGCTGTATCAGCACCACTTTACATGGCATGGTTGGAAGCCCTGACAAGAGACATGCCAACAACTTTACTCATTCGAGGAAATCAAACTTCAGTTTTGACATTTTACTCGTAGTCTAATGATATTCATTCATTTAATCAACATAAATATTTTTAAATTGTTTAAATAAATATATTTTTACACAATCATATTAAAAGATTGAAAAAAAATTATATAAAAACTTGGCAACAAAATCATTTCCTGGTTTTAATAGTGTATTACTAAAACTAATAATTATTGATGTCCAAAAGAATATGAAAATAAAGAATTGTTCCATAAAAAAAAAATCTGCTTGTATCGAAAAAAATAAATAAAGAATCAAAAAGTATACATATAAATTTACGTTGTCATAAAAATTATTAATACAGTCGACTATCAAAATTAAATAAAATTAATGTTTGCTAATACAAATAATAATTGATAAATGATAATTAAATTTGAAGAATAAATAAATAAATTACAAAAGATTCAATATATTATAAAATAAAAATAATTTTACAAATTGATGAAGATTAATTGATTTGATAAATAAATTCTTTCTTGTTTTTTAATCTTGCTATGTTATATTTCAAAAAAAAATAATTTTAAAGACTACTAAATTGAGATTAAATGAGCATTTATTTTCGACATATATTGTAGTATATTATCAAAATATAAATAAATAATATAGTATATCAAAAATAATATTATTAAAAAATATAAAATTTTTAAATTCAATTTTTATGCATCCATAATTTTAGAACGAATTTTACCAATTAAAATTGGTGATCTGAAATATTAATTAAATATAAAATTAATTATTATTAATAAAAATTTAAAAAATAGAAAAAATATTAATCTCACTTTGGAGATTGGCTTTCATAAAGTCTTGCAAATACAGGTTGAACATGTTCAAGCATATCAGTTGTAAGCATTCCTCTTTGTTTTTCTTTAAAAGCAGCAGCATTACATTCTCTTGTTAATCTTGAAGCAGCATAACAAGCAGTTACTGGTGCTGATAATGCCATTTCACTTGGACCAGCACTTATTGCCCACCACCAAAATACAGCTAATGAACCAGCTAAAAGATCACCTTGACCACCACAACGTCTACCAGAACCAGATACAGTACATGATATTGCATCTGTACCTTTTAATCCATCAACAATAACATCTTTTGCTCCTTTATTTATAATAACAACATTTTTACCAATAGCATCAGCTAAATGTTTTAATTCAGATATTTTAACAACTGGTGCTGGTTGTACTGTTCTATCAAGAAATGATTTAACAAGTCTACTAAATTCCATAGCATTTGGTGTTAATATTAAACCTGGATAATCTTTTATTAAATCTGGTTTTTGACATACCAAAAATAGTCCATCAGCATCAATAATTAATGGTTTTTTTAAATCTCTACATAAATTAATTAATTCAACAACAACTTTAAATATTTTTTCATCTCTACCAAGACCTGGTCCAATGAGTATAACATGAAATCTATCAAGCCAAGGTTTTATCTGTCTCAATGCATCATGATGATCAAGAATTGGATGAACAATTGGCTCTGGACTAAATGATTTAATTGCTGAACCAGCATCTTTTGAACAAAATATATGTACTAAATCAGCACCAGTTCTAAATGCACTCATTGCTGCAAAATATGGTGCTCCTGTATATTCTGTACTACCACCAAATATTCCAATACGACCATCTTGACCTTTGTATTTTGTTGTTGCCAATGACGGGACAATACGACGTACTGATTTTAATATACGTTCATCTAGAGATATTTGACTTGACATTGTTGATAATTTTGCAGTTGATTCAATATTTTTTATTATATGCCTAAAGATAAATTGGCTCAAAGATACTATCATTTTAAAAAAACAAATTTATTTTTTTTTTTGTCACTCACTTACTTGATCAATTTATAAATGTTCAGCGACTGTAAAATAAATTTTTTATATTCAAAATTAATAAAAATTTTAAATGCGTAAATTTACGAAGAATTTTTTATTTTTTATTTTATCAAATAAACAAATCAATATATTGATAAGTTAGGTTATGTTTATTGAGAGAAAATAAAATAATTGACAGATCAAAAGTCAAAACAACAGACGAGATTGCAAAAAAGTGAATCAAAATGACTCGTTATTGTAGTATAAAATTAAATAACAACAATAGTGATTAATTATAATTAATATTCAACGACGACAATAATTATTAATTTAATATTTTTAAGCTAAATTACTCCAAAAAACATTTCACATACACAAAAAATTGGAGGCATTCAATAGGCATATTAATTATTTAATAAATAATAATAATTATTATTAATAAATTGTATTTTAACAACAAGTAAATAAAGTGTATTTTCACCTTAAAAAATATATATTTTTTTAATTATAAATTAATTAATTTTCTTGGTAGGGATAAAAGCAGTTGGATTTTTTTTTTTTGTTTTTCTCTCGAACAAGCTACTCTTGACGCATGCGTTATTCAATTATTATTATTTATATTTTTTTTTTTTATATGTCGCGAGTGTGTGTGTGTGGTGTTGATTGGCGTTGTTGGTTGTTCATTTTTTCACTTTTCAGTTGCATTTCTAATTTTTTGGACGCTTAATTTCTATCGCAAATGACGCGCCTTGTTAACATTTATTTAAACAAATAATAATTCAATTAATGTAAGTTGTTATAAACAAAAATATATTGTTAAATAATAATAGTATTAAATACATCATCAACAAGATGTCTTGAATATACATTTCATTGTGGATTAATAATCATAAAATTTCAGATTGATATCTGCTTCCTGTCTGACGAGAAAAAAAAGGGAAAACATTTTACAGAAATAAAAAGTTGTTTATGTTGTCAGTGGTGAATCAAAGGATATACTTATTGAAATAATATGCCTTATACAAATGTTGATAACGTCTCAGCAGAGTCACAAGTAAGTTTTCATAAAATTTTTTTCAATTTTCTATATTAAAAAAAAGAAAAAAAAACAAGCTCCAATTGAATGACGAGTGTTAATGTTATGAGTCACTACACTGAGTCAATTTAACTTGATGAAAATTAATCATAAAAAAAAACTGTATATAAAATAATAACTAAAAAATAAATGTATATTGTTTTGTTTTAAAATTAGAATGGTGCAAGTGATAGCAACATGTGTCTTGAGCTAGCCCTAGAAGGTGAACGTCTGTGTAAAGCTGGTGATTGTCGTTCGGGTGTTGCCTTTTTTCAGGCAGCAATACAAGCTGGTACAGATGATTTACGTACACTAAGTGCAATTTATAGTCAACTTGGTAATGCATATTTTTATCTTGGTGATTATGTCAAAGCAATGCAATATCACAAGCATGATTTGACACTTGCCAGAACAATGGGTGATAAATTAGGTGAAGCTAAATCAAGTGGTAATCTTGGTAATACATTAAAAGTCATGGGTAAATTTGATGAAGCCATGATTTGTTGTAAACGTCATTTAGAAATATCACGTGAAATTGGTGATAAATTAAGTGAAGGTAGAGCATTGTATAATTTGGGTAATGTTTATCATGCTAAAGGTAAACAAGGTGGACGTGGTCCACATGATCCTGGTAAATTTACTGATGATATTAAACAATGTTTACAACAAGCTGTTGGTTATTATGAAGAAAATCTTGAATTAATGAGAGAATTAAGTGATTCAGCAGCACAAGGTAGAGCATGTGGTAATCTTGGTAATACATTTTATTTACTTGGTGATTTTAAACAAGCTATATTTTATCATAATGAAAGATTAAAAATAGCACGTGAATTTGGTGATAAAGCTGCTGAACGTCGTGCAAATAGTAATCTTGGTAATTCACATATATTTTTGGGTGAATTTGAAAAAGCAGCACAACATTATAAACGTACACTTGTATTAGCACAAGAATTAAATGATCGTGCTGTTGAAGCACAAGCATGTTATTCACTTGGTAATACATATACATTATTACGTGATTATCCATCAGCAATTGAATATCATTTACGTCATCTTGATATTGCACAACAGCTAATTGATCGTGTTGGTGAAGGACGTGCATGTTGGTCATTAGGAAATGCATATTCAGCAATGGGTAATCATGAAAAAGCTCTTAATTATGCAACATTACATTTAAATATATCAAAAGAACTTTGTGATCCAATGGGACAAGCAACAGCACAAATTAATGTTGTTGATTTACAAAAAATACTTGGAATGGAAAATAATGAAAAAGAAAATGATAAATTTATTAGCAATAATAATAATAATACAAATAATTTAACAGCACCATCATCAATTAATGCAATAACATCACCAGGAAGATATAGACTAAGAAGACAAAGCATGGATAATTTGGATTTAATTAAAGTATGTTTGGCTTTATATGATTATTAATTATAATTATATTAAATATTTAATTTTTCATTTTAATTTATAGCTAACTCCTGATGGTAAACAAAAAGATAATAATGATCAACCACCACCAGCAAGAGCTGGTATTGCACCACAGCCATCACAAGAAGAAGAAGAAGAAGACTTTTTTGAATTATTATCAAAATGTCAATCTGGCAGAATGGATGATCAAAGATGTGTATTAAATACAAATAAAAAACCAAGAATTAAAATTTTAACAAATGAAAAAGAAAAGTAAGTTATTTATATTTTTTTTTTTTGGTTTATTTTACGATAATAACATTAATTTTATTTCAACAGAGATAGTGATGATTTAATTGAACTTATTGCTGGAATGCAAAGTAAAAGAATGGATGAACAAAGAGTTACATTACCATATTTACCTGGATTAAATACAAATTCTCATACACAAGCAGCAATGAAAACACCAGTACGTAATAATAATGATGCTGATGATTTATTTATTGATATGTTATTGAGATGTCAAAGTTCAAGATTAGAAGATCAAAGAAGTCCATTACCAATAGCATCAACAATACGTGATGCTGAAGATGAACAAGACCAAATATCAATTGTTAATAATAATAATAATACTCAATCTGGTACAACTGTACCAGAAGAAGATCTTTTCTCTTTGATACAGAGGCTACAAGCTGGACGTATGGAAGACCAACGTGCTTCTGGACCAAGCAAAAATTATTAGACCAAATATTCATCATCATCATCTTTTTTATTTTGCATTATTTAATAATTATTTTATTGAATTTGTTTTTCTCTTTTAATTCAACAGTGCCAATTTAATGTCTCAATTAGTCTTTCAAATTAATTTAGACTGATTTTTTATTTACACTGTGTTGGTTATTATTTTTTAAATACAAAACAGCAAGTTGTATATATGTATTTTATTTTTTTTACTCTTGCATTTAGTTTTTTTTAATTGCATTTCAATAATTTTTAACAAATCAAAATTAAAATTGGTGCTTTAAAAATTATCTACGACCTAAAAAAAATTCTTATTCCATCCATTTAGCTCAGATCAAGGTATTTTCAATGGCACTGATTTATTAATATTGCCAAATAATAATAAAAAAAAAAAACATTAATAATATTAATCAATTAGTATTAATATGACTGGATAATTATCAATGATATTTTTACTTGATTTAATATTTTCTTCGCTCATTAATGTGAATGATATATTGTATAAATCATGATTATTAATTACCATGAATTATTAACAAATAAAAAATAAATTATTTACAATAATTATTATTAATAGTTTATTGTTTATGACTTTGTAAAATTAACTGAAAATAATATCGATTACTTTTTGGTAATTTTTATTATTGATTTTCTTTTTTTTATTTTGGTTTTAGTAAAATGATATATAGATTATATTAATATGTATCTTTTTATAAACTAAATTATATTTTTTAGTATATTTTACAAACTAAAAATTAAAAATAAATTTACTTTTTTTTTTTTTGAGTAGTTATTATAGCTGATTTATGTATCTTTCTAAATATCATTTTTTGAAATTAATTTTAAAGTTCAAAAATTGAATAACAATAAATTGAATGAATAAAAAAAAATTTAATTTTTTACAATTATTGACGCTTTTTTAAACAATACCCTCTATATTTTTTTTTTTTTTTTTACATATTTTTGTCATTCCTTTACGAGTTGAAGAAAGAAATAAACTTTTTTTATTTTCGAAATTGATTAATTTAATTGTCGAAATTTCATGATGGTATTTTTTTGAAGTCGAAATGAATTTAATTATTTTTCAATAATATTATTTAATTTTATTTATTTTTGAATAATTTTATTATTGTTTTTTTTTATTAGAATTTATATTTTTTCACAAGGTCGTTTTTATTTATACAAATGTTTATTTAATTCTTAAAATAAATATATTGTATTATGTCTAGGAAAAAAAATTGCAATTTAATTTTGACATATAAAATATGTCGTTTCGTAAAAAATTTCGATAGTTATTTAAATTAAACATTTCGATTCGAAAAAAAAATTCGAAATGTTTTATTAAAAAAAAGTTTAAAGTTAACCTGACGATCTAACAATTTATAAATATTTTTTACATAATATTATTGTTTGTTATTTCGATTTTTCTCTGCCAAGAAAATTTTCGTTCTTAAAAAAATATATATCCCAAATTATAAAATTTACAAAAGACTTATTATTTCGACGTCAAATTTATTCAACAAAATTGAAAACTCTTGATACAAAAAATAATATTAAAAAAAATATTTTCCTGGTATGTATCTTACTCTCATCCCGAGGATTATACTGGATTAAATGCGTATACGTCTAGTTGAGATTCCAGAAGAGACCTTAATCACGGTTAAATTAATTCTTCATCCGGCCATCCACAGTCTCATGATAAAAAAAAAAAATTATGAAACTCGATGTGAGATTAGGTAAATTGATCTTCCTCAACAAGATCAATTTTAAATATTTAAAATTTTATTCAAAATTATAATTTTTATATAAAAAAAAAATAAAATTCCCCCTCAATATTTTCCCTATTTTTTTTTCCATAATTCTAATTATTTTTTGTAATAATAATTTTCATATTTCTAAGCTGCATAAAAGTACTTAAAAATATTTAAAAAATAAAACATTTCAAATGATAAATAAACATAATTTATATAAATTTTCATCCAATTAAATAATTAATATAAAGTATATAAATAAAAATAAATAAAAACTAGAAATGCATTATTATCATGCATGACAATAATTGTCATAAGAAAAAAAAATAAATTTATCATCGATGACACCCGGATGTCATGGACTAAAATATATATAATATGACAGAGTTTGTGATAGTCATTGTAGTTTTGTCCTCATTTTAATTATCACATAAAAATTAACTAAATTATATTTAATAAAATTTGTCTATTGTAAAATTTGATAAATGATTTATTGCTAGAAATTTATTGTATACATAAAGGTAAAAAAATGAATATTAAAATAATGATATAAATTAGATTCTTATCATCAAGTGTTGACAGAAAATATGATATGAAAAATGGCAAAAAAAAATTAATGAGAGAGGGATATCAAGAGGGATAAATTTAAATAGTTTCTTGAGACTTTGAGAGTGAAATAAATATATTGATAAAGATATTACGTGCGGGTAAGAAAGAGAGTAAGTGAGTGTGATACAGGAAGAGGAGGCTGTAAGAGAAATATAAGATTAAAAAGTGGGATAGAGAGAACGAGCACAGGCCAAGCTTGGTTTTACTTGGTTTTATTCAACTGTAGTCAGTCTCACGTCGAGTTGTCGTGTCGGCGCATCTTTTTCATTATTTTCCGTGATAACTTATCATTTACGTAATTTAACCCTTTTCGAAAAATATAAATTTTTAAATTTTTTAAAATAGACATTTTTAAATTTACAAAAATTTAATTAATAATTTGTTATTTTTTAAATTTAAAAAACAAATAATTTCGTGTCATGTGTTTTTAATTGTGTCAAGTGTTTTGAAATTTATTTTAAAAAAATTATGATTATTAAAAATTTTAAAAAGATAATTTAATTAGGTTGAAAAATTAATTTAATATTAAAAAAAATATATATTATCTTTATTTAAATTCAATTTGAAATAAATGCAAAATAACAAACAAAAAAAAATTATATAGTTTCTTGATCTCATGATAAAAATTTCACCCCAAGTCTTATCAAGTAGATTTAAATTAGACTGAATATTATTCTTATCTAAATGACGATGAACTTTTATATACATTAATATTAGTTTATTATTTTTAATATTTTTTTTTTTTTTTAATTTCAACTTGATGTGTAAAATAATAACTCAAGAAAGGCACTGGACCTATTTGCAAAACGATAACAATATTATATATATTTACAATATTATTTTGTTTTTTTTTTAACTATTTTTTTTATTGATACCGCACGTTTTCTTAGCGATAATTATAAACGTTTTGTTTTACTATCGTTAAACTATTTATTCGGACACATTTCCGTAACGCCAATGTGCTCCGGACATTTGTTATCGTAATGCATCCATTTATTTACAACTCTTTTCCTATATATTTACCATAATGCAATTATTTTTTATTACAACATTATATTCATGTGTATAAAGCCATTATGAGAATGCATTTATTATAAAGAAAATATATTATTTTTTTTTTCATCCATTACTTTTGTTAATTATTTATTTTTTAATTATTTTTATTTTTTTTATTTTTATGAATTTAAGCTTTCGTTCCACCTGTGATTATTATTTTACTAATAAATGCTGTTGAGCTTTTGTGAAATAAATGATGATGTTGATGATGATGAAAAATAAAAAAATTATGATTGCTACATGATTGAATATAGTTAAAAAATATAAGATTAAAAAAATAGAAAAAATTGTGTTGAAGATGTGGTCGTTTTACGAGAACAGATTTATTTTAGTTTTTTTGATACTTGCTCAGCTGGTGGTATCGAGTAAAGAAGAGACCACACGAGATTGGCTCTTGCATCAAGGAAATCATTCAACTCTTCGTCAAGATCTTGATGATAATTCTCGCACACTTGTTTTATCTGGGTAAATATTTTTTTTATTTTTATTATTTTTTTTTATATAACTTACATCAGGGTGATTGATACATTTTCTCCCTTTTTTTTTTTTCTTTTTTCATCTGCAAAGTTCTCTTGAGCTTAGAAAATAATACCCTAATAATTTTCAAATTATAAAAATTATTTTATACAAAGATAATATAATATTTCTTGAATATTAATTTGTCATTTTTTTAAAAATATTATTTTCCTTTAAAATTTCAGCTAAATTTGAATTTTTTTTCCTTGTTTTTTTCGAAATCTTGTTAATAATTAATACCAATATTATTAAAAAATTACAAACCCAAAAAAATCGCTAATATTGCTATTAAAATAATCAAAAAATTATGATATGATTTTTCCCTTGAAAAAAAAAATATATTTCCAAGAAATCAATGAACCAATCAAACATAGAAAATTAAAATTGTCAATAATTAATAAACCAATCTATAAATAGTAAATAAAAAATGAAAAAAAAAAATTTATAGATATTTAAAAAAAGGATATTGATGCTGTTGTTAATGATTGACAATCGTATCTCTAAATCATTGAATTTATCATGATGATGTGCACCAATAATAATTCAAACAGTTGTTACATGACACACCTTCAAGTATATACACATTGTGAGTTCAGTAGCACTCTTTCATTTATCTCACAACTTCCTTCTTTTGATAACAATAATAATAACAATAATGAATTATCTACTATGGTATTATTAAACAACAATATACATTTTCATATTGTAATATATAAATAAGCACGTGCTATTTTAAACGACGCCCTTTTTACTAAGTATAATTATTTCCGGAATTAAACTGCCAATAATAAAAAAAAAAAAACACATTAATATTCAAAAAAATTATTCATTATCGAAGTATATATTTTATTAAGTTATATCAAATTAATTTAACATAAACCAGTTGAAATGAAAAAAAAATCAAGTTCTACAAAGTTGAGCTAAATTTCATATTTAAAATTAAAAAAAAAATTGATATAATTATTTTAATAAATAAATAAATTTTACAAGCCTACTTAATAGATTATTAAATAAAAAAAAAATCAATATAATTATTTTAATTATTTTAAATGCTAAATAAACATGTTAAATTATTATTTTTTTGTTATTTAAAAATTACATTTACATTTTATTTATAACTGTGTATAAAATAGATAATTTATTTATTAAAAAAAAATTTGATATAATTTTTTTTACAACTTGTATAATGTATAATTATAATTATTTACTCGTAAATTAAATAGCCAATCATGTGATAATAGAGGCGACGTATATAAAAGCAGCTTTTTCCTGTAGATTATGTAAAAATTTTAAATTGTAAAAAAAGGTAAATTGTAAAAGACGAGAATGATGAAAAAATAATGATAAAATAAACAAAAAATTAATATTTTTCTATGAGTTAAAACGTGGGTAAATATGTGTCTTATCCACGTGTTCTCATCTTATTTATTTTAGTTATAATTATAATAAACATTCGCGCCCAATTAAATTTTTTTCTATATACGTAATTTTTTTTTTTTTCTCTTTTTTTATTTGAATATATATTAATCATAGGGGCTGCTATAAAACAACTTGTATTTTTTTATTTTAAATGTAAACGATCTTGTGAATTTATAAAAAATCTACGTAAGCGAAATATTTATCTAAAAATACACACGGAAAAAAATATTTCTATAAATATTTTAACTTAAATTCTAATTTAAAATTTTTTTTTGTTTTAAATTCATATTTTTATATTAACTTCAATTATTATATGCCACTCAATTATATCAGTGTCAAGTTATTTTTATTTTATTGCACAATTATTGTCATTAAAATGATTTATGAAAATATTAAAAATTAAGGTGGTGCATTGTGTCAAGCGCTTAACACTTAAAATATCATATTTAACAAGTGACTTTATTATACTTGCACAATCTTTAATAAATTATCTTAACCTTGTGCTAGTCAAAAAAGGAAAAAAAAAATTATAAATTATTTTTTATTTCTTTAATTTTTAACATTAATAAATTTATGGTGAGTAAATTTTACTATTTTTTTTTATTTTTATACAATATTGTATTGTAGAAAAAAAAAAAAAAAAAAATTAAGAAATTATTTTCTAACAATATAATGAGATTATTCAACAAAAGATATATATTATTTTTTGTCATGTCATATTTTTTTAGTGTAGATATATCGATGAGTAACCATTCAACAAATGAAAAAGAAGAAAAAAAATTTTTTTGTATGATCACAATCAATGTCAATTTGCATATTCAAATGATTTTTTTATTGACTCATCGAGTCAATATTAAATAAATTATTATCAATGCATTTAGAGTTGAATATTCTTTGGATTAACATGTTCAAGTTGATTGAATTTCTTCGAATGTTTATTGTGTGAAATTAATGAAAAAAAAAAAAAATTAAAAATTGACTGATTGACTATTATTTTCAAAATGAGTTAATGACTTTAAGTATTAATTTCATAGATGACTATTATTTTTCAGGACAATAAATAACTCAATTAGATAATTATTAACGCTAATCAATTTTAATATCTAGGTTACATTAATTTATTAAACTTACGTCAGAAGAATCAAATTTTTCGAAATTCGTTTTTATTTAATTTTATTATTTTTTAAATTTTTTTTATATCAAAAAGGTGGTTTATAAATTTACTAGATATATTTTATCGTTGTTTTTTTCGTCTTTGAAATATTATTGAACCCAGAAAATATTACCTTAATTGTTTTCATTTTTAAAATTATTTTTTACAAAGAAAAATAAATATCAAATTTTGCAAATTTTTAAAATTTTCTTTTTCATTTTATAAAGTTTGCATTTTTTTAAATTATAAATCCAAAAAATAGCTGTTATTAATTTATAATAATAATTTAAAAATTCAAAAAAAAACTAGTATAATATTTTTCGATTTAAAAAAATACATTTCGTAAAAAAAAAAGATATAAAATAAAAATTATTATCGCTAATAAATTTGCATAGTTAATAAATAATTAAAATAATAAAAAAAAAATTTCAATATATATTAAAATAAAGCCTATTATTATAAACAATTGATAAGTTGAAAAAAAATTTAATTTAAAAAAGCAAATCAAACATGATAAAAATTTAACACTCAATTTTTTTTCTGTTTAAAATAAATAAAAATAAATAAAGCAATTTATTTATTGATCATTTGCAATGAATCGACTGTGAGAACGACCATCCACAATCGTTGAGTGTTTGTAATTAAATGTCAAGATAGTCCCTTGAATTCCAATGTATTAAACGCTTTTTTTTTTTTCGTCTACAAAATGATAACAGAGTACCAAAAAGAAACGACCAAAAGAAAAAAAAAAAATCGTAGTAATTCCATTTGATAAAAAAATCGTAGTAATTTGATATAAAAAAAAAAATGAATAAATTCCACATAGATAAGTGGCATTTTAAGATGATTCTAAAAAATGACGTCAAAAAAATTTACATTTATCCTCCAACATGCTCCATCAAATGCGTTAATTTTTTTTTTTATTACCTAGTTCATTTAAAATTAATCCTGCACTGTATAATATTTAATCAAGTATACATCAAGTATGTTGAGACAATGAGATAATGTTATCAAAACCGGAAAAGTCAATCCTGCATTTAAAAAAAAAAATATTAACATCTGTCTGATATTATTGTACTCAAAGAAATTATATAAATCCATCATAAATAATTTAAAAAATAAACTAGTTTTCGTTTGAGCAAGAAGTTCTATTGATACTTGAAAAAAAATATAATAAATAAAATTGTGTGTACACGATCGTAAAGCGTCAATAAAGCCACGGCGCCAAGTCACATAAGTGGATGTACTTTAAACACTGGCCAGCTGACGTTAATTATGGTGAACCGAGTGAATGCCTTGCTTTGTCCAGAGGTGCCGGATTATTTTTTTTTTTTCTTTATTATTTTCTTCTCTCAATTTTAGCAGCTTTTTTTTTTTTGCGACAATCATCACACGCATGATAGTTAAATAGATTTTATGTATAAAAAAAAAAAAATATATTTATTGACTCAATTCTGGGTCAATCTCATGATAAATTTGCTTTCAAGTAGCCGCAACAATCGGAATGTTTGTGTTTTAGATTTTTTTAATTTTCTCATGCACTCAAGTTTTATTTGCTGTATCAAATTTCTAAGAGTCATAAAATTATTAAATGCAATAAATTATAAATTGATTTTTTTATTTATTTCAGACCAAATGTTTGTAGATCAAGATACAAGAGTCAATGTTGTCCAGGCTGGAAGCAAAGAGGAGAAAATGGACAGTGTCTTATTCGTGAGTAATATAATATTAATTTTAAAAAAATTATATTTAAATAATTATTATTATTTTTAGCAATTTGTACAAGAAGATGTGTTAATGGTAGATGTATACGTCCAAATGTATGTTTGTGTGATGGTGGATCAATTGCATCAGCTTGTAATCCATCATCTGGAACATCAGCATCATCAGCTTTATCAGCATCATCACAAACAAGAAGTTAGTGTATAATTATTTATAAAAATTCATTATTAATTTAACTAATAAATGTAATTATTGTTTTTTTTTTTTATTTTTCAAGGTTTATCTCATGATAATAATCGACAGGATTACCGAGATATTCAACAGCAAAAAAATGGAGCTAATGGAAACACCTGCAAGGTGCAATGTATAAATGGTAATTGTGTTGATGGTAAATGCCAATGTAGACCTGGTTATCAAGGACAATTTTGTAATGAACGTAAGTAAATAAATAAATTGATTATTATCAAGATTTTTATAATTAAAATTGCGTAAAATTTGATAGCTGTATGTAGAGAGCCATGCTTGAATCAAGGCAGATGTATTGGACCAGATAGATGTGCTTGTATTTATGGCTATACTGGAAGAAAATGTGAGACTGATTATCGTACTGGTCCATGTTATACAAAAGTTAAAAATGGACAATGTCTTGTACACTTGCAAGGTGTTGTTTGTACACGTCAAATGTGTTGTGCAACTGTTGGAAAAGGATGGGGTCATCCATGTGAAAGATGTCCAGCAAGACTTGATTGTGATATTGGACATTTAAAAACAAATCAAGGAAAATGTGTTGGTATGTTTTTTAATTATTTTATAAATTTTAAATATTTTAATTATATATATTTTGCATTTAGATATAAATGAGTGTGAAGCTATTCCAAGACTTTGTCATGGTGGAAAATGTATAAACACAATTGGCTCATTTACATGTGATTGTCCAGATGGACAAGCAAGAGATTTAGATACAAATGAGTGTACAGATAAAGACGAATGTCAAGATGAAAATATTTGTGTTGATGGTAAATGTGTTAATACTGTTGGTGGTTATTATTGTGTTTGTAATCCAGGATTTATTCAAAGTCAAGATAGAAAACTTTGTATTGGTATGTAATTTTATTATAATTTAAATTAAATAAATTAAACACATGGTGTGATGCATCATTATTCATTACAGATGGAAGACAAGGTCTTTGTTACACATCTGTTAACAGAAATAATCAGTGTAAAAATCGTCTTGCAGTTAGATTGAGTAAAAAAGATTGTTGCTGTGGTAAAAATATGGGAGCCGGTTGGGGTGATGAGTGTTATATTTGTCCAAGTCGTTCAACTGGTACCTTAACTCTTTTTAATTTAAAATAATGATAATTAATTGGTTTAATAATTGTAATAATTTATTTTCTAGATGAATATAATAAAATATGCAATGAGCCACAACACATTGCAATAAATGAATGTGTTTTACGTCCAGATATATGTGGTAATGGTGGTAAATGCATTGATACTGATGATGGCTATGAGTGTGAATGTTATCCTGGTTTTTATAAACAATCTGGTAGATGTGAAGATGTTGATGAGTGCCAACAGTCATACTGTCAAGGTGGTACATGTCAAAATTTACCAGGAAGTTTTATTTGTCATTGTCCAGCTGGTTTTGTTGTTTCTGGAGAAGGAAAATATTGCAGTGGTTTGTTTTTTTATAATTAATTTTAATTATTTATCATAATTTACGGTTTATTTTATTCTTTTTATTATTTAAAAGATCATGATGAGTGTCAGGATACTGGAATGTGTACAAATGGTCATTGTACAAATATGAATGGATCTTTTAAATGTAAATGTAATGATGGATATGTTTTGTCACCATCGAAAAATACTTGCACTGGTTAGTAACATCATGGAAAATTTAATGAAACATTATATCAATTATTTTTTAATATTAACAATTATTTCTTTTATTCCCAAGATGTTAATGAGTGTGCAGAAAATCCAAGAATATGTTTAAATGGAAGATGTGAAAATACACCAGGTTCATATCATTGTGTATGTCAATCTGGTTTTACAGCATCAAGAGACAACACATTTTGTGTTGATATGGATGAATGTTCATCAACTGGAATGTGTAATAATGGTAAATGTGTTAATATGGAAGGATCATTCAAGTGTGTTTGTGATTCAGGTTTTAGACTTGGTCCTGATCAGAGTCATTGTGTTGGTAAGATATTTATTAATTAATTTATAAAACAATTTAATTTAATTTAATTATTTATCAATTTTCAATAAAATAGATATTGACGAGTGTCTAAGTTCACCATGTCAAAGTGGCCGTTGTAAAAATAAACCTGGTAATTTTATTTGTGAATGTAATTTGGGTTTTACACTTGGTCCTGATGGTAGATCATGTCTAGGTAATTTTTTTTGTTTTTGGATATTAATCAATTAATCAATAATGAAAATATCTACGATAAAATATTTATGATTATTATAGATAGCAGAAGAGATCTTTGTTATTCCCAATATCGTGATGGACAATGTTCAAATCCAACATCAACAGCAGTTACAAAATCAAGTTGTTGTTGTTGTACAATAATATTGGGACAACCATTAGGATGGGGAAGTAATTGTCAAGCATGTCCAATGCCAAATACATCTGAATTTGAATTATTATGTCCACATGGTGCTGGTATGACATACAATGGTGATGACATAAATGAATGTGCACAAAATCCAAATATTTGTATTAATGGAGGATGTGAAAATTTAATGGGTACATATCGTTGTATATGTGACAGTGGATATGAGCTTGATTCAAGTGGTAAATTATGCAGTGATATTAATGAATGTGAACTTGAAAAATCATTATGTAATGGTGGTCAATGTAGAAATACACCAGGAAGTTATCAATGTATATGTCCAACTGGTACAAGAATAAATACATTAAATCAAATGTGTGAAGATATTGATGAATGTGATGAATTAGGAAATGATGATTGTATTAATGGTTCATGTATTAATACAAAAGGTTCATACAGATGTGAATGTTCAAATGGTTATATTCTTGATAATACTGGACATATTTGTATGGATAATAGACGTGGTTCATGTTGGACTAAAATGATTGATGGTAAATGTGAAAATAATTTTCCACGTTTAGCATTAAAATCTGAGTGTTGTTGTTCAGTTGGTGTTGCATGGGGTAGTCCATGTGAACAATGTGATTATTCAATATGTGAATGTTCAAAAGGACATGATTGGTTTAACATTAGATACAACACAACAAATATGTATTGATACAAGACAAGAAACTTGTTTTATGGATTATCGTCATAGTCAATGTTTAAAACCAATTGAAGGACAATTTTCAAAAAGTTTATGTTGTTGTTCAATTGGACGTGCATGGGGTAATGATAAATGTGATTTATGTCCAAAATATGGTACACAATTACATGCTGAATTATGTCCAAAAGGTGATGGTTTTACTGAACGTATTGATATTAATGAATGTGTTGAATTTCCTGGAATGTGTTTAAATGGTAGATGTAAAAATACAATTGGTAGTTATAGTTGTCGTTGTCATCAGGGCTATGCACTTGATGAAAATGGTATTAAATGTAATGACATTGATGAGTGTGAAATAATGAGAGGTGTTTGTGGTAATGGCACATGTGTTAATACACCTGGTACATTTAAATGTGATTGTAATGATGGTTATCGTAGCAGTGATATTATGAAAATATGTATGGACATTAATGAGTGTGATGAAATACCTGGTCTTTGTCGTGGTGGTATTTGTAAAAATAATGAAGGTAGCTATCAGTGTATATGTCCAGCTGGACATGAACTTGGACCAGATAAAAAAACATGTAAAGACATTGATGAGTGTTCAAGAACAAGTGGTATTTGTTCAAATGGGGTTTGTGAAAATATGATGGGAACATATCAGTGTATTTGTGATGATGGCTATCGTCAAACTGGTCTCAAGTCACACTGTGAAGATGTCAATGAATGTACAATTGGCAATGGTGGATGTGAGGATATATGTACAAATATACCTGGTAGTTTTTCTTGTTCATGCAGGTAATTAATATATTTATCTTTCAACATTAATATTATTCATATTATCATTTCTATAATTTGAATTATTTATTTTCAAGTATTGGCTATTCATTAAATCTTGATGGACGTACATGCTCTGATATTGATGAGTGCAAAGATAATTCAAGAATTTGTAATGGTGGTAAATGTACAAATTTACCTGGTTCATACTCTTGTCATTGTACATCTGGTTTACTACCAGGAATAGATGGAAAATCTTGTATAGGTAATTTATTTAATAATAATAGAAATAATACATTAAATTTGTATACTAAAATATATATAATTTTGAATTAAAGATATTGATGAATGTACAACACAGCCACAAATATGTGGATATGGTGAATGTAGAAATACAATTGGATCATTTGATTGTCGTTGTGAAGAAGGATACTCTGTCAAGCCAGATGGTGGTCCAGATTGTACTGATGATGATGAGTGTCTTCTCAATGAACATTCATGCAGTGAATATGCTGCTTGTAGAAATACACCAGGTTCACATGAGTGTACTTGTCATGAGGGTTTCATTGGTAATGGAATTGAGTGTCGTGATATCAATGAGTGTTTATTAAACAATGGTGGTTGTGATGCAAATGCACAATGCATTAATACAATTGGTTCATTTGAGGTAAATTTAATAATATATCATATGCATAAATAAATAAATAAATAACTAAATAATGATGATGATGATAATTTAATTTAAATTTTCAGTGCCATTGTGATGCTGGTTTTCGTGGTGATGGATATAATTGTCGTGATATTGATGAATGTATCAATGATCCAAAACTTTGTGAAAATGGACATTGTTTAAATTATCCAGGTTCATTTCGTTGTGAATGTGAAAAAGGTTTTACATATCCAGATATAAATAATGAACAAGCATGTATTGATATTAATGAATGTGAAATGTTTACAAATTTATGTGTTTATGGTAAATGTGAAAATACATTTGGTATGTTTAGATGTGAATGTGGTGATGGTTATAAATTAGATGGTTCTGGTGGTAATTGTACTGATGTTGATGAATGTAAAAGTCCACAAGCATGTCAATATGGTACATGTATTAATACACAAGGTAAATATAAATGTGAATGTCCAAATAATTATGAACTTGTTGATGCTGGTAATGCTTGTGTTGATAGACGTGAATCATTATGTTATAAAGGACATGAAAATGATGGTTCACGTCCACAATGTATATTTGATATGTCATCATCAGTTACAAAAGCAACATGTTGTTGTAGTATTGGTAATGCATGGGGTAAAAATTGTGAACAATGCCCTGAACAAAATACAAAAGAATATGAAGAATTATGTCCAGGTGGACAAGGATATAGACCAAATCGTGTTACAGTTATACTTGAAGATATAAATGAATGTGAAGAACATGAAAATATATGTCAAAATGGTCATTGTACAAATACATTTGGTAGTTTTATGTGTTCATGTAATGAAGGATATATTCTTGATGATACAAAAGCAAGTTGTATTGATATTAATGAATGTTTATTACATAATAATATATGTGGTGTTGGTTATTGTATTAATGATGAGGGTAAATATCATTGTGAATGTCCAGAAGGTTATATGTCAATGCCAGGTGGTAAAGAATGTGTTGATATGAGAAAAGAATATTGTTATATGAATTTCGATTCTGATCAATGTTTTAATCCAATGATAAGTCCACAAACAAAAATGTTATGTTGTTGTTCAATGGGTGCTGCTTGGGGTTCACCGTGTGAACCATGTCCCGGTGAAAGAACACGTGAACATGAAATATTATGTGGTATGGTACCTGGACAAATAATGAATCCATTGACAAATCATACTGAAGAAATTGATGAGTGTGCATTAATGCCAACAATGTGTACACATGGACGTTGTTTAAATACACCTGGTAGTTTTGAATGTCAATGTGATATTGGCTATACATATGATGAGGATTCACATCAGTGTATTGATGAAAATGAATGTCAACAATTACCAAATCCATGTTCTGGTAATGCACAATGTATTAATTTACAGGGTAGCTTTGAGTGTCATTGCCCAGATGGCTATAAACTTGGTATAAGTCAACGTAGTTGTATTGATATTGATGAATGTTATGAACGTCCTGGTATATGTACTAATGGAATATGTAATAATTTACAAGGTAGTTTTCAATGTATATGTCATTTAGGTTTTTCATTAACACGTGATCGTTATTCATGTGTTGATATTGATGAATGTCAAAGAAATCCAAATATATGTAATAATGGTACATGTGTTAATACACTTGGTTCATATAAATGTCAATGTTATGAAGGTTTTAAATTAAGTCCAAATAATGATTGTATTGATATTGATGAATGTCGTGTTATGCCATTTCTATGTAGAAATGGACGTTGTAAAAATCAAATTGGTACATTTATTTGTGAATGTGCTGATGGTTATACACTTGGACAAGATAGACAACATTGTCGTGATATTGATGAATGTAAAGAATTAAATAATATATGTAAACAACCAGGTAAATGTCAAAATTTAATGGGTTCATATATATGTAGTTGTCCACCTGGTTATGAACTTGATAATGATACTAAAAATATATGTCGTGATATTAATGAATGTTTAGAAATAAATGATATTTGTGAAAATGGTAAATGTATTAATACTGATGGTGGTGTTGAATGTGAATGTCCAATTGGTTTTAAGCTTGATGAAAAAAAAAATTTAATGAGTTGTATTGATATACGTGAAGAATATTGTTATGATGAATTAAAACGTGGACAATGTTCTTTACAACGTTATGATACAATGACTAAAAAACATTGTTGTTGTACAATGGGTAAAGGTTGGGGTAAAAATTGTGATCTATGTCCTCGTGAAAATAGTATTGAATTTAAAAAATTATGTCCTGAAGGTGCTGGACGTGATGATACTGGTATTGATTTAAATGAATGTTTATTTATGCCAGATGTTTGTAGTGGTAATGGTGATTGTATAAATACTGATGGTTCATTTAGATGTGAATGCCAAGCTGGTTATACACTTGATGAAACATTGCGAAGATGTATTGATCAAAATGAATGTCAATTAAATCAATATATATGTGGTAATGGTACATGTCTAAATGTCGATGGTGGTTTTGAGTGTTTATGTAATAATGGCTTTGCACCAGGTATCAATCAAGTATGTGAGGATGTTAATGAGTGTCTTGATATTGGTAATCAGTGTGCATTTAGATGTCACAATGCACCTGGTTCATTTAGATGTATTTGTCCATATGGCTATGTACTTGCAACTGATGGACGTCATTGTATTGATGTCAATGAATGTGATACACCAGCAAATCATTGTAAATTTCAATGTAAAAATTTAATTGGTTCATTTATGTGTATATGTCCAAGTGGTTATCAACAAATTGGCATTACAGATGATTGCAAAGACATTGATGAATGTTCATTAAATTCTGGGCTATGTAGAAATGGTGATTGTATTAATCTTGATGGTACTTATCAGTGTCAGTGTTATGATGGTTTTGAATTGAGTCATGATGGTAAATCATGTATTGATCGTAGAATTGGTTATTGTTATTTACGTACAATAAGTGGTAGATGTACATCAAGAACATCTGAATTAAAAACAGTTACAAAAGTTGATTGTTGTTGTACAATGGGTATTGCATGGGGTAATAATTGTGAATTATGTCCATCACGTGATTCAGATAATTATAATGAATTATGTCTTGATAAAGGTTTTTCAATTGATGGACAAGATATTGATGAATGTAATGCAATACAAGATTTATGTTTTAATGGTATATGTATTAATACACTTGGTTCATTTCGTTGTGTATGTAACAAAGGATATAAAACAGATAAAAGTGGTACAAAATGTATTGATATTAATGAATGTGAATTATCATCAAGTCCATGTAAATTTAATTGTCAAAATACTGATGGTAGTTTTATGTGTTCATGTCCAAATGGTTTTATACTTAATCCAGATGGTATTAGTTGTCGTGATCTTGATGAATGTACAACTGGACAACATTTATGTCAACAAAAATGTACAAATACTGAAGGTAGTTATATGTGTTCTTGTCGTGATGGTTATACACAACATGGTGATTCTTGTCATGATATTAATGAATGTGAAGAACATGGATGTTGTCCAAAACCTGGTACATGTATTAATACACTTGGAAGTTTTAAATGTATATGTCCAAGAGGATTTAAACTTGATCGTACTGGTAAATTTTGTACTGATAATAATGAATGTTCTGATGATAAAAATTGTCAACATGGTTGTCAAAATTTAATGGGAACATATCGTTGTGGTTGTCCAGAAGGTTTTATTCAACATTTATATTACAATCAGTGTATTGATGAAAATGAATGTAACAATTCACCATGTGGTAATAATGCATGTATCAATACAATTGGAAGTTACAAATGTGGTTGTCCAGATGGTTATCAATTTGATAGTAATATGCAAATATGTGTACAAATGAATCCTGGATGTATGGGCAGTCCATGTGCATTTGGCTGTACACCAAATGGACCCAGTGGATTTTTATGTGGCTGTCCAAATGGATATCAAAGAATTGGACAGGGACATTGTTTATCAACAATAAGTCCAATGTCACAAATTGTACCAAGCAATAATAATAATAATAGAGGTGCTGATATTGGTGATGTTCCAACATTTATTATTAATCCAGATCCATATCATATACCACCAGCTGATGATAAAATTATTTCAACAGAGGGTTGCTTTTCTTGCAAGGTATTTATTTTTTTATATTAATTTTTATTTATGAATAATTGCTTATTTATTTGATGATTTTTTAGATCAATGGAAATGATAATAATGCTCGTCACAGAAGAGGAACAAAATTCAGCCATGATAATTTAACAATTTCGTCTGATGATAGCTTCGATGATGGGTCAAGGAAAAAACATGTAAAAAAATCACAAACACATAGATCACGACGACATCATCATGGTGAAATTTATACTATGAAATTGAGACTTCATCAGACTAAACATAAAATTAGAATTATTAAACTACAGCCTGCATTGAAGGTATGATGATGATAAAAATTAATTGTTGAATAGAATGAAATTTAATGTGAATTTTGTGTTTTAATTTAGGATGAAAATATAGAGTATACAATTGTCAAAGGTAACAAGGGTAAACATTTTGAAATAGTCAAGGATCAAGGTAATATATCAGCTTTACATTTTAAAAATCGTTTAAAAAAAATTGGTGAACATCGTGTTGTTATTCATGGCAAACCAATTAATGGTATTACTGCGGAAAATGAAATATGGGAAAAACCATTGACATTTAGAGTTCATATTATTGTTAATGAATAAATACATTATTTTATTTTTTTTTTTTTCAATTAATATTTTTTACATTTAATTTAATATAAATAAATAAAAAAAATTCACAAAATTTTGACTAAATAATACTGCCAAAATATACAAATATATTTTTTTATGTGAATTTTTTTTATGTGAAGATAATCAAATTTTATATAATAAAAAAAACTAAATAAAATATCAAATTATATTTTGATAATTAAATATTAAATTGTCAATTATTATTTTTTTTTTTAACTTAGTGTACAAATATTAAAAAATCATAAAAATTTCATGTTAATTTTATTATTAATATTTTATAAATTGTATTTATATAACGAAAAAAAAAAAAAATATTGTTTTTTAATATTTGCTGAATTTTAAATGCCATATACACTGCCAGAATTTTAAGTATTCAGAAAATGATGAAAAAAATTTAAAATTAATAATGGAATTTATTCTTGTATCGCAATTAATTAACTAATAGAAAATTATTTATCTACGATCAATATTATAAAAAATAAAAAGCTTATTATAATTTCGAAAAAAAAAAAAATATTCAAATTATTTGGTGTAAAATTTTTCTATCTAGAAAAAAAGTATTTAAAAAAAAATTATTAATAAAAACTACCTGCACTGTACGACACTTTATTATCAATAAAAATTAAAATAATAATGGATAATTGATTGATAGTTTTTATTTCATAAATAACAATGAAAAAAAAAAAAATAAATAAACTTAATTATTCAAATTTAGTATAAAAGAATTATTATTATTTTATTACCATAAAATTTATCATGCTGATTTGTTATTTAAAATTAAATCATCAAATTGCAGTGAATAAATAAAATGATAGCAAATTAAAAAAAAAAAATAATAACAAGATAGAAACATATTTTTAATCAGCTAAATGATTTTTAAAATGATATAAGAAATATTAATTTGTTGTTTGACATTTTTTCATTTTTATTTTTGAAAATGTTAGTGTGTCATTGATTAGAAATGATATACAATGGCTATGTGTGTATGTTTAATTGAGTCTTATAAAAACGTGACGAGATTGTCGTCAGTTTCATTCATACACCTTTACTCACAAAGTAACACTGTGTTTCATCAGCTGTGTTTATTCAGTCGCACGTTAGACTTAAGTACGAGTTGAGTTTTTATTCTATTCACATTTGTAGCTATTTATCATCAAAAACGTATTGAAAATTACAAAAAAATATCATGGCTAATCCAAATCCTGAAATTAAGTATACCCAGGTACGTAATTTTGATAAATTATTATTTTTTATTAATGTTGAAATATATTTTGAGAGATATTTAAACAATACGTTTCTATAAAATAAATAAGCAATTTTATTATGTTGATTGAAAATAAAATACGACGTTTGTTATTGTAAATTTGTGGAGGTTTTTAACTTTATTATTATTGTTTTTTTTTTTTTTCTGAATACTGCACGTATTATTTATCATGAAAATACAATTTTTTTTTTAATTTAAAATGATTGCATAAACGGATAGCTGAGATCAATTGTAATTTAATACAAGTAAGGTGATTCAGGATAAATGTTGACCTTGGTACATGCAATAAAAAATTATTTAATGAGTTTTTTTTATTTTTCAATTTCAAGTTTAATGAAAAAAAAAACTTTATTTTTATATTCATTTGTTATTTTTTTTTGAGTTAGAAATATTTTATTTTTTATTTTATTTTATTTAAAAAATATTTTGTATTTATAAATTGGCTTTTGTCGAAAAACTAAATGAGTTGTTATTTTTTTTTTTTTGATATTTGTAGTTATTTATAAACAATGAATTTGTTGATGCTAAAAGTGGAAAGAAATTTCCAACAATCAACCCAGCAACTGGTCGTGTTATCACTCAAGTATCAGAAGGTGATAAAGTAAGTGTCTTATCAAAAGTTTAAAAAATATTTTATTTTTTTAATTTGATATCTATACAATTGCTGATAAATAATATTAAATTTAAAAAAAAAAATAGGCTGATGTTGATGTGGCAGTAGCAGCAGCAAAGAAAGCATTTTCACGTGGTTCACCATGGAGAAAATTAAATGCATCTGGTCGTGGTGTTCTAATTAATAAGGTAAATAATAATTTATAATTTTTAATATTTATCTTGGTAATTGTATGTAATTTGAAACTAATATTTATGAAAATAGCTTGCTGATCTTATTGCCAGAGATATAAATTATATTTCGAGTCTCGAGGCAGTCGATAATGGCAAGACATTTGAGAGTGCTGTTGGTAATATTTATGGATGTATCGTAACACTTAGATATTATGCTGGATGGTGTGATAAAATCCATGGAAACACAATTCCTTCTGGTAATTATTTTGTATTTGATTTTATTTAGTTTTTAAAATAAATATATATTTATGGGTTTATAATATTAATATTATATATATTTTTAGATGATGGAAATTTTACGGTAACACGCAAAGAACCAATTGGTGTTGTTGGACAAATAATACCCTGGAATTTTCCAGCATTGATGTTGGTTTGGAAATGGGGTCCTGCATTGGCTGCTGGTTGTACAATTGTTTTGAAACCAGCTGAACAAACACCATTGACTGCTCTTTACATTGCTGCCTTGGCTAAAGAAGCTGGATTTCCAGCAGGTGTTGTTAATGTCATACCAGGATATGGTCCAACTGCTGGTGGTGCTATTTCTCATCATCCAGATATTCAAAAAGTTGCATTCACTGGTTCAACTGAGGTAAATTTATTTTTAAAAAATTAAAAATATTTTCTATAGTTATATTTATTTTAAAAATTTAATTATTAATTTCTAAAGATTGGTCATGTAATTATGGAAGCAGCAGCAAAAAGTAACTTGAAACATGTCAGTCTGGAACTTGGTGGAAAAAGCCCAATTGTCGTTTGTGATGATGTTGATGGTAATTTACTTGATAAAAAAAATTTCTTAATTATGATTATAATTATTATTAATAAATATTTAATTTATTAATTTTTTATAGTTAAAAATGCAGCTGAAATAGCACATGAAGCTTTATTTGCTAATCATGGACAAAGTTGTTGTGCTGGATCACGTACATTTGTACATGAAAAAATATACGACAGTTTCGTTCAACATGCCAAGGAATTGGCATTAAAACGTAAAGTTGGTGATCCATTTGATTCAACAGTTGTTCAAGGGCCACAAATTGATGAAGAGATGTTTGATAAAGTTTTAAATTTAATTAAATCTGGAAAAGATGAAGGTGCAACTGTTGTCACTGGTGGTGAACGTCAGGGCAATGTTGGATATTTTATAAAACCAACTATATTCTCAAATGTAACTGACAACATGAGAATTGCCAAGGAAGAAATATTTGGTCCAGTTCAATCAATTCTTAAATTTAAAACTCTTGAAGAAGTTATTGAAAGAGCTAATGAAACATCATACGGTCTTGCTGCTGGAATTATCACAAATGACATAAACAAAGCTCTTCAATTTTCTGAATCTGTTGATGCTGGAAGTGTTTGGGTCAATTGTTATGCTTCCATAACACCTCAAACACCATTCGGTGGTTACAAAAAATCTGGAATTGGTCGTGAATTGGGAGAAGATAGTCTTGAAGGATATCTTGAAACCAAAACAATTTCCATTAAAGTACCAGCTATTTTTTAAATAATTTGTCAATTTAATTCTATTCAAAAAAATTATTCAATAAATATTTCATGGTTTAAAATTTATTTCTAGCCATAATTAATAAATTATTTACCCACTTTATTTGATTCTTGTAAGCTATATTAATTTTATTTATTTATATGTTTTAACACCAAATTTTAATGTCATATTGTGATGATAAACACTACCAGGATTTAAAGTATTTAAAAAATTATTATTATAATCCAACACTTGATGATAACACGATGGTGACACCATAAATCCTCCATATCTATCATATAAAATTCCATCTTTACCATACATTTTCCTTTGCTGATTATTTATTTTTTGAAAATTAGGTAAATCATGACCAGTATAAAAATGAAAACCAGGCTGATTTGAATAAACTTCAACAAATCTTCCAGTTGGTGGATGCAAAATTCTTCAATATAATAACCATATTAATCATTATAAAAAAAATTCTAAAATATCAAAGCAAAAAATATTACCTAGCATTAAATCGATAATAATTATTATTCAAAAATTCATTATCAGTAAAAAAATGATTATATCCACCATCTGGTATCATATACAAGCGTTTTTTATTCAACAAAATAATATTTTCCAAATCAAACATATTTTTTCTATGAACATACTTTAAAATGTTTTTATCTTTAAAATTTATTTTGTCATCCATACGTTTGCATTCATTTGCATTTAATGTAATAACATGTTTTTTTAATTCTTCACAACCTGTTCCCTATAATTAAATACAAAAAAAAATTTTAAATAATAATTAAAAAAATTATCTAAAAATAAATTAAAAGATACAAACATGACCAGCAAGGTTCAAGAGATAACAATTAGTGACGTCAACTGATGATGATCTTGTTGAAGTGGCACGAATATTAACATGAAGTTCATTTTCATCAGTCCAACTGTACTTTATTTGAGTCAATGTTTTTCCTTTATTTTCATTGTCACTCAAATGAGACATCACCTTGATAGATTAAGATAAATTTTATTAAAAATAAATCAAGTAAATTTAATTAAATATATTTACCACTTGATTATCAAGTATATGAGAATTCCAATTGACATTATCAAATGATTTATCATTAAATATTTCTTGGCTATTATCGTCTGTTGATGATAATAATTTTCTCTTGTTTACAGAAATAATATCATTAAATACTCGACGTGTTTCGTAACCAAAAGTTCGACCGATAAATCTGTTGCTTAAATATCCTAAAATAATTCATTACTGATAAATCCAGTTTGTTTTTTTTGAAGATTATAATTTTTTTATTTTACCTTGAATGTCATTGAAGCCGAGAACAACATCACCAAGAATACCCTTGGCATTTGGTACACTTATTGACTGAACACCAGCTCCCCATGTTATCAAACGAACATATGATTTTGTTTTATTTGTTAAGGTATATCTTTTAATCGTTACGCAATTAATTTTATAATTTTATTATTATTAATTAATTAATATAATTGAATATTTGTATCACTACCTTTTTATTATCTCATAATTATTTGAATTATCCGATTGACATGGTACCATTCCAAATCCATCAACTTTAATTTCATTTTTTTCAATTGACATTTTAGAATTTTAATGAAAAATATATTAAATAGTAATTTTTTGTTTAGTAAATGTTTTTTTTTTTTTTTATATTGACATATTGATTATTTAAATTTAAATAAAATTATTGTAAATTACAAAAAACAAAAGCAAAGAATAAAAATATATTTATATCAAGTTGATGCATTTTTTTTTTTAACATGATATATGAAATGTTAATTTGTTGTTGTTGTTGTTGGATATTAGTGTGTCAGTGATTGATATGATTTATTAATAGCTACATGTGTATGTTTGATTGGATGTTATAAAAACATGATTGGATGGGCTTGTCATCAGTTGCTCCGAGACCCCCTCACATATATTTAGTTACATGTTCATATTAACTGCTGATTCAGTCAGTCTCTGTTACAATTTCAACACAAGTTGTTACTCCATTATTCCATTTAGTTGTCATCATTAAATACATAGTAAAAAAATAATAAAATTATAAAATATCATGGCTATTCCAAACCCAGTAATCAAGTACACCCAGGTAAATTAATTTTTTAATAATTTAGTAGATTGTTAATTAACAGAAAATAATAATCTCATCATGTCATTTTGATATCTAACACGCCTTTTTTTTTTTTTGCATTTTAATTTTGTAAATTTTCCATTTAGTATTGTGATGAAAATTATTTTTATTGCATACACACAGATTATTGAACATGAAAATTTATTTTTTTTTTGTATAAAAAAATGATTATATAAATAATAAATTAAGAGGATAATATTCAAGGTCAATTTGTGGATACGAGCAAGAATATTTATGATAGTTGTAGACCTTGATATAAATAATTATATTGAAACGATATTTTACTTAATTTTTTATTTCTACAATATCAAGTTTTTTTTGTTATTTCTATTGATTGAACTGTTGAAATTGTCAAGATTATGATATTTAAATTTTAAAAGTCTGTTAGTGGTATTTTTTTTTTAAAGAGTCAATCACCTGATCAAATAAATATTTACAAAACGTGTACAAAATCAAAACAAAAACATAGCCTGTCCTTTTCTGTCACTGGTGTTTCTAAGATCTAGAGGTTATGTTGTTTTGTTTATATATTAGATTCTAATTGTGTTATTATTTTTTTTGACATTTGTAGTTGTTCATAAACAATGAATTTGTTGATGCTAAAAGTGGAAAGAAATTTCCAACAATCAACCCAGCAACTGGTCTTGTTATCACTCAAGTATCAGAAGGTGATAAAGTAAGTGTCTTATCTAAGAGTATTTTTGTTTTTGATAATAAATTGTCCATAATATTGTTGATGAATAATATTAAATTAAAAAAAAAAAACAGGCTGATGTTGAGCTAGCAGTAGCTGCTGCAAAAAAAGCATTTTCACGTGGAGCACCATGGAGAAAAATGAGTCCATCTGGTCGTGGTATTCTTATGAATAAGGTAAATAAAATTATAAATATTTTGTTAATATAATTATATGAAAATTGAAACTAAAATTTATGTAAATAGCTTGCTGATCTTATTGCAAGAGATATAAATTATATTTCGAGTCTCGAAGCACTTGATAATGGCAAGACATTTGAGAGTGCTGTTGGCGATATGGAAGCAAGTATTGGAACACTTAGATACTATGCAGGATGGTGTGACAAAATTCATGGAAACACAATTCCTTCTGGTATTTATTTTATACATTATTTTATTTCATTTGTATTATTATTATATTAATATTGGATATTTCTAGATGATGGAAACTTTACGGTAACACGCAAAGAACCAATTGGTGTTGTTGGACAAATAATACCTTGGAATTATCCAGTAATGATGTTGGCTTGGAAATGGGGACCTGCATTAGCTGCTGGTTGTACAATTGTATTAAAACCAGCTGAACAAACACCATTGACTGCTCTTTATATTGCTGCCTTGGCTAAAGAAGCTGGATTTCCAGCAGGTGTTGTTAATGTCATACCAGGATATGGTCCAACTGCTGGTGGTGCTATTACTCATCATCCAGATATTAAAAAAGTTGCATTTACTGGATCAACTGAGGTAAATTTATAGAAAAAGAAAAAATTAAAAATGTTTTCTATTGTTGTATTTATTTTAAAAATATAATTTTTAATTTTTAAAGATTGGTCATGTAATTATGGAAGCAGCAGCAAAAAGTAACTTGAAACATGTCAGCTTGGAACTTGGAGGAAAAAGCCCAGTTGTAGTTTTTGATGATGCTGATGGTAATTTGAATATAAAAAAAAATTCTTACTTATGATTATTATAATCAATTTTATTATTAATGAATATTTTAAAATTATTATAGTTAAAAATGCAGCTGAAATAGCACATGAAGCATTATTCGGTAATCATGGACAAAGTTGCTGTGCTGGATCACGTACATTTGTACATGAAAAAATATACGACAGTTTCGTTCAACATGCCAAGGAATTGGCATTAAAACGTAAAGTTGGTGATCCATTTGACTCAACAGTTGTTCAAGGGCCACAAATTGATGAAGAGATGTTTGATAAAGTTTTAAATTTAATTAAATCTGGAAAAGATGAAGGTGCAACTGTTGTCACTGGTGGTGAACGTCAGGGCAATGTTGGATATTTTATAAAACCAACTATATTCTCAAATGTAACTGACAACATGAGAATTGCCAAGGAAGAAATATTTGGTCCAGTTCAATCAATTCTTAAATTTAAAACTCTTGAAGAAGTTATTGAAAGAGCTAATGAAACATCATACGGTCTTGCTGCTGCAATTATTACAAATGACATAAACAAAGCTCTCCAATTTTCTGAATCTGTTGATGCTGGAAGTGTTTGGGTTAATTGTTATGATGCCATAACACCTCAAACACCATTCGGTGGATACAAAAAATCTGGAATTGGTCGTGAGTTGGGAGAGGATGGTCTTGAGGGATATCTTGAAACCAAAACAATTTCCATCAAAGTACCAGCTATTTTTTAAATAATATAAAAAATTAAAAAAAGCCAACAACATAATTTTGTAAAACCATGTCAAATTAATGATATATTACATATAAAAACATTTAATATAATTTTCTTATAATTTTCTTAATGGTTTAGACACATCACGTTCGTATTTTGTAAATATTTCACGTTTAAATTGATCAAATTTTTTACGGTTTAAAATATTTTGTTTTTCTCGCCATGGTAATCTTCCTTTTCTCGTTTGCAGTCCCCAGTGTACAGTAAAAACAGGTGATAATATTTGGAACTGATAACCAGCAACGTACATTTCATAAACCTTCAATAATAAATTAAAAAATAAAACAAACAATTTCAGATAATATAATTTTTAAATATAAAAAATATACCTGTGTATTTCTAGTATAGCCATATCCAACAAATCTTTCATCATGCGGTGGTGCAGTATCCTTAGCAACATAAAATGGCTCATAAAGAAATTCAAAATTCGTAACATTATGACAAACATAAGTTTTTCCATTAATTAAATTTGTATATCCTTTTGATCCAGGTACAACATCCATAATCCATCTTGAAAAATTAGTTGCATACTGATTATGAATAAATACTTTCCAATGAAATGGACGTGCAAGACCTTTTTTAGCAAGTCTAACAAGTTCAGTTTTATTTATTGGAAATTTAACTCTTTTATCTAGCTCATATGTTGGCACAACAAATGCACATTTATCACATTTATTATCAGGTATATTATGTAAAAATAAATCAATTGATTCAGCAAAACCAATACTTGGTACAATATCAACATCAGTTAAAAATAAATAATCACTTTGACAATTTTTACGTGCTAAATTTCTCATATGATTTTGTGGATATGAATTTTTAGATTTCCATGATGTATGTTTTGTTGATATTTTATTCAACATATTAACAAGTGTTGCTTCTGGTAATGAACAATTTAAATTTTTAATACTACTATAATTATTAATAATATTCAATTCATTTATTGGTATTTTATTATGTGGTATTGCTAATGAAAAATTTATTCTTTCACGTATTGGTTTATAGCAATAACGTAAATATATTAAATATTTATTAACAGCATTGTATTCTTCATCACCAGCAACATACAATGCAACTGATATTGATGATGTCCAATGATGTGCAACTTGTACAAGTGAATGTAATTTTTCGATTGATGATTGTGTTGCTAAACATATTTTACTATTTTTTGATAATTCAGTAAATTTACTACCAATCAATACTGAATCAAACATTTTAATGATTCTTTGATTATCCCATTTTCCTAAATTTACATTTATATTTATGTTGTCTACTTTTTCATCATCAATATCATCATCTATCAAATTTATTGTTGATGGATTATCATTGTAATCATCATCTTTTTGTACTCCATCAATTTTTTCAGTTACAAATTTATCATTGTTAATATTTTTAATAAGTTTATCATCTTTGTTGTTTGATGTGCATGTTTCTGATTGTAGTAATAAAAATGTCAACAGCATATTTGATATTGCAAGTATGATGACAACTGTTAGAGTAAAATTTCTTGGACGGCATCCCAACTGTTAATAAAATAAATAATTAGTAATTAGTAATTACAATTGAGCTATTATGGTGAATTTAATTTACCTTAAGCATCGATGTGTGTTGACAAGCGAGACAGTATTTATCTCTTGATGTTGAATGATTTATTGAATAGGAATATATCTTATTGCCGACTCCGAAAAGCCCACTGTTTATATTGTTATCATACATTCGCAATAATTATCAACTCATCAATAACCATATGGGGGTTTTTTAATTTATTTAATTTTAGGCAAATAATATAATACTATTTTTATCAGACGAACAATGAGGTACACACAAAACATTGACAATTACAATAATATAAAGTCAGCGCGCGCAGAAATATATCGATTGCGCGGAATCATTTTTATATATTTTTTCTCTCCCCCAATGTGAATGCAATACTTATTTCATGATGATGATGATTATAATGATGAATATATTTTTCGTTTTATTTTGATAAAAACAATGCAATTTAAAATACAAATATTTTTTTATTATATATTTTGTTTTTCAATTTTTTAAATATAATTTATTATTTTTAAATTATTTATATTTTTGTTTACTTTTAATTTTTATTTATGAAACATAGTCAATAAAAAAAAATTTGAAATGATTGAAAATTTTTTAGCAGAGAGGCTTTTAAGAGGAGTGTATTTTCTTTTTTTTTTTTTTTTTTCTCTTAAAAAATTGATGACACTGTATTGATTTAATGGATGAATAAAATTCATCAAACAGAAATCTATGCACTTGGTGTTGAATGTCATAAAAAAAAAAATGATGAATATGCTAAAAATCTAATGGATGAAAAAAAAAGGATAGGTGAATTTTTTTTTTATTTTTATTTTGGCTGTTTTATGATGCAGTTTCTTGTATATTGGATCTTGCTGTGCCAAAGGTCTCATTAAATCGCGAGACACCGTCGCGAACACCTCGTACATAAATTCATTGAAGTATATAAAATAATGAGCACGTGTGAAAAATAAAATATGAATTTGTTTTTGGAAAGTAATTTAAAGAAAATAATGATGAATAAAATGTGAATATATTTATTATTATAATGATTGATTTGTTTTATATTTTTTATCAGTAAAAATATAAAAATTTTAAAAGTGATATTGTGAAAAATGAATGAGACAGATCCTTTGACTCGACCAACTTTAAATTTACCACCGAGATATCGTTTTCGTGATCTTATACTCGGTGATTTTGCTTTTAATGATGATGGTGAAAGGTAAGATTGAAAAAAAAATTTTTTAATATTATTAATATTAGTAATTTTCAATTAAAAAAAATTATTTTATTATTTTTTTAATTGTATTCATTGATTATTCATTTTAAAAATAATTTATAACTAGTTCAACTAGAAATTATTAATTTGAATTGAAATAAAAAAAAATTTAATTAATTTTAAATTCAATTTAAAATATTTATTATTTTTTTTAATTTCAAATTCAATTATTAATTTTATATTGAATGTATTGATTATCAATTTTAAATTGACATTTAAAAATTTTCTGTATTTTATTTTTTTCAAAATTTATTATATGAAGGGAAATATTTTTTTCCTTAAATTTCAACAACTCTTGACATCATAAGACATCATTTTGATGCATATTATTTTATGTGTATCATCTTAAAAATTGTACAAGTGTCGGCAACGTGCTTGTCTATATATTTTTTTCAAGTCGCGAAAAAACTCAAGTTTGTACACTTGACACAATTAATATCAGCTCAAGTTTCTATTTTTGTATTATACAACAAAAATAGAAAAAAAAAAAAAAAAACATCTAAGAATCATTAATTTCCGGTGAGTCTGTATTGAAAAAAAAAAATCATTGACATTTGACAAAAGCAATTTTTATTATTCATTTACTTCATCAACTAATCATTTCATTTTTTTTCCCATTTAAAAATTGTCTTATCTAACAGCACTCGAATATTTTTCCCGCTTGAATGAAATTTTTTTTCGTTATTTTGCGCACACTCCATTTGTAATTCGAGTATACCGCATAATATCCACTTGCAAATCTCAAAATTAAATTTGCAAATCAATGCTCTATAATTACTGCCAAATAAAAAAAAATTAATGACTTTAAATCAAAAATAAAAAATGACAAAAACTTGACGAAATAATAATCAACAAGTGTTGATAGCATAAAAATAATTTTACAATTATAAAAAAAAAAAAAAGTAATAAATTAATTATGCTTATAGAGAATTAAATGAAAATATAATTTAATAAATCATTTTTTTAATTGAAAAATAATTGAATAATTCAAAAGAAAAGTATATGTATTTTTTTTTTATTATTTTTCATTATATACTTGTAATCATAAAAAGCGCAGTCGCAGCAAAATCAGCTGTGCATGATGAGTATATATTTTCAATGCACCAGAAAGAGTGGGCATTATATAATTTCAAGTATGATAAAAAAAGCTAAAACATTGGCTTTGACAATGCAATTCAGTGATCAGAGAAGAAGGGGGATGATATTCCAGGACGTAACTAGCGCAATAGGGATGTTTTGTGTGCTCTACTCTACTCTCTGTAATATTACGTCACTATTATGTGTTAAATTTATAATTTGCAATTCACAAAAAGCAATAAATTACATAAATTAAATAAACAAATATATTTTCAATAATTAATAGCAATAACAATGACAATTTATTATAAACAATATATTTTAAAATATATTAAAAGTTTAGTTTTATTATTAATTTCGTGAAGTGTTTAATTTTTGTTGTTATAAATAATAATAAACATTATTCAATCACACATGTGCCTGATATTTTAAATTATTAAAAATTATTCATATTTTATTTTTATATATATTTTTTATTTATTTTTTTTCATTGACATTTTATCGAGTCTCTACGTGTAGAATATTTTATGCACATTTTATGCACGACCTTGAACAAGATTGCGCAGCTTTTATAATTTTTTGCTTTTATCAAGCTCAATTATTAAAATAGTAAATGTAAAAAAATATTTATATTAAATCAAAAAAAAGTGTAAATATTTTTTACAATAAAAAAAATAATTAATTTAGTGCCTATACTGCAAGTTGTTGAAATTTATAAATAAAATAAAAAGAAAATTATATAATGATTTTAAAAGTGTTCAATTGTTACGGATATAAATAAATAAATAAAATAATCAAAAATATTTTTTAAAACATATCGTGTTAGATGGAAAAAAAATAAATAAATAAAAAATAATAATCAAAATGTTGAATAATCAAAAAATAATCAAGTGATGATATTTTTATGAGAAAAAAATTTATCAAGTAATAGTGTATGATAATTATTGATTTCTAATGATTCGTAAAAGTGGTCGTATTTCAAGAAGTGGTGATAAGCCAATAAATATTGGTAAAAAATATGTGAAACGTTCAGTAAATGATACAAATAATGATAATGGATTTTCATTATTTATTAATAAAAAAAATAATGAACAACATGATGGTGTACATGGTTCAAATGCATCAACTGAGCCATTGTTGGATGTTAATAATGATAAATGGGATGATGGATCTGATCTTCAAACACCAATTGTATTAACACCAGTTAAATCAACATCACTTAAATTTCATTCAACGCCAAAAGTTTGTTTTGAAACAGATAATATATTATCATCAAGACGATCAAGTACTTCAAAATTACAAATGTCAAATTCAGTTAGAAGACGTAGCCGTAGTATGAGTGCATGGAGTGATTTATCAAGATGTTCATTCAAACTTGATGAGAGGTAATTCTATTAAAAATAAAATAAATAAAATTTATAAATCAAGCTTTTTTATTATAAATCTCAAATAAATCTCAAATCATCATGAACGAGGGAAAAAATAATTTCATTACCAAATTGTTTTACAAAAAATAAAAAAAAACTTTTAAAATTTACACAAATTACTCATGGGCTTTTAGTTTTTTTTTTTTTTTTTTTTATATTTTAAAAAGTAATCAATTTTATTGCCATTTGTATCCCTTTAAAATCCCAACTTAATTAAATTTATATTTTTTTTTTTTCAACGAAATAGAAAAAAAAAAAAATCATTAAAATTCTTTAAAAAATTTATAATAAAAAAAATAAATTACTAAAAAATAGTTTTATATCAAAGTTCATTCAACTAAAAATATAAAAGACAAATAAAAAAAAACAATTTTCAACAATGTGTCTAGTCTTACACGTAAACACACTGAGTTTGATGAAAAAAAAAAAAAAAATCATCACAAAGAGCGTAGAGTGTTTTTACGTCTGAAAAACTCTGAAAAATTTTAAACTTTTTAAAAAGTTTTTATAAAAAAGTTTGGCTTTATATATTGATGGTTGATTATATCTATAATAAAAATTGCATTTATATAATGAGATTTAAACCCTCACTAAATCATCAAAGATAATATTTATTATTTTTCATGCCAACCCTTGAAAAATAAAAGAAAAAAAATGAAGAAAAAATTGATAAATAAAAGTAAGATTTTTCTTAAAATAAAAAATGATAATTGAGGATAAAATTATGATTAGATAAAAATAAAATATAGAGATTAAATGTTTGAATAAATGAAGGTCTTATTAAGGGTTTTATTGAGGTAGTGAACATTGGATTATATTTGAGCCACAAGATTTTGTTTTCGGCAAGTGTATGAAAGCGTCTGCGCCAGAATTAACTAAGGACCAGAAGGCGGACCACCCTTGGCTGATCGACGACGTTGTTGGTAACGCCAGTTGCTTTCGAACCGTCGTGTCGCCGCGATGAATAAATTTCAATATTCATTATCATCATCACTGCCGACATCAATATCACCATCAACATCATTTAAAAATATAAACAAAAATAAACAAAATTCATTCATCAAATAAATTTATAAAAATTATCATATTCATTTAATTTATTTAAATTAATTTTATATTTATTTAAATTTATCTACAAATAAAAACAGTATTAATAAAACAATCAATTTTTTTTTTCCTATCAATTAATGTCAATTAACAATTAAACAAGTGCCGAATTAATTTTTTTCTTTAATTTTTTTAATACTGTATCATTATTGCACGTTGATATTTCATTTTTTTTTATTGCAAATTTATTTACATAAAAAATTAAAGTGATTGGTAATGTGAAGCATCATGTAGATTTTTTATAGCAATTTACAATTAGCCTGTGAAACGAAAAAATAAAAAAAAAAAATCAAAGATAATTTTATATAATTTTCTATATTACAAGTTGAATTTTTTTTTTATTATTTTTCTTCCATTGAATCTTTTACATCTTCGGTATTCTATATACTTTACAAAACTAATTGAAATAAATATTATCATCTTGGCACAAAATTCTAGTAATTTAATTTTTCATATAAAAAAAAAAAATAATAAACAAGAAATATCATATTTCATCAAAAGAAAATTATTAAATAAAGAAAAAAAAATCAGCAACTAAAAGAAAAATATACTTGTATAAAATAAAAATAAAATCAGAGTAAATATATAATTTTTCTACTGACTAAATATTTATCAATGAATGAAAAAAAAAGAAATATATTTCTGTGATATGCAAACAACTGCTGATGTTTATCATCTAGTTGAACTAAAAAAAAATTAGCATATTTAACAGCTAGAGATAAAAATAACTCTTGACCAAATTTTTAAAACTATTATTATACAACATACATTTCTATGTCAACTAATGATAATGAGCATCATCAACAACAACAACAACAACAACAACAACTTGATAAAATTAAGGGTAAATCAAATTAGCATTATATAAAAATATATTTATAGCTTTCAAAAGTTTATCCTGTTGTCGAGTGATATATCTTGTTTGTAAATTATTTATTTAATAATATTCATTTAGCTATTCTATTAATTAACTGTTTCATCATTTTGATCTTTTACTAATTATTACAAAGTACGTTTTAATTAAATTTAATTAAATCCCGTTGGAATATGTATAATATATCAAAACCAAAGCCTTTTTGTCATTTACCTTTAAAATACATTTAAATTGGAATAATATTAATTTCATTTTAACTAAATAATATTTTTATTTAAAAAAAAATCGAAAAGAAAATTGTAATATTAACATCAATTGACACACTGTCTATTTTACGAGTAGATATATCGATAAATCTCTAGTGGTAGTCAATTTCATTGAAGAAAATAAATAAAAAAAAAAAAAATAAGAAAAAGTGCTACAGTCGATGGTGTTCTTCGACATTTGACCTGTAAAAAAATTTCCTCTTCTTTTTTTATCTATAAAAATAAATAAATGAATAAAAAAAAAAATTCACAATTTTTCTTTTTCTAACACATACGATAAATTACTTTTATAAAAAATTTTTTTTCCATCATAAAATTTTATAAAGGAAATTCGAATTTTACCTATATAGCTAAATTTATTTTATTTTGTCAATTTTTTATCATGCCTGGATAGTAAATATAATTAAAAATTATTTATTGATAATGACTCATACATGGCATGTCACTCGACACTGTATAAAATACATAATAATAAAAAATAATAATCAAATCAATGTAAATAATGATAAAAAATATTTATTGAATTTATTTTTTTTTTTTTTTGTCAACTAAATAATACAGGCGTAAAGTATAGCCAGGAAGACTTGAAGAAAAATAAATAAAAAAAAAAATTGAGGGAAACAGTTAATGGGAACATAAATAATATAGTATAAATTATATTAAATTCAGAAGGGGCCACATTATTATCAAAAAAATTATACAAAAGTGATCGATACTTTAGTCAATTAAAAAATAACAAGTGATAAAAATATTTTACTAAATTCATCTACAAATTCAACGTCTAACTCGTCAATTTTTTTTACTGTCATATCATTTATAATAAATAATATTTTATATAATAAATTAAATCAATCGGCACTTATTGGAAAGTGAAAAACAACATTTCATCAGGTACATTAATAATTTAAATAAGCATGATAATTTTTCATTTTGTTTTTCAATTAATTTTTGCATGTTTAATAATTTTTTTCAAATTTATTTTAAGCATGTAATTTGATATTTGTAATTTTTATATTTTATTCAAAAGTCCATTAATTAATTAAAAATAATATTCAATTTTTTATAGGGAATGTAATAGGAAAATTGATATAGAATATTATTTCGTGATTTAATTAAGATTTTACTGTAAAATTTATTATTCACATTAATTATATAAAAGTATAAAATTATAATTTGAATCATTGTAATTATTTCAAATGACAAAAGACAATTGTTCTGCTTGAGAAAAATAATAGTATTATAATTAAAATAAATAATAACAATAAAAGCTTTAATTTTTTTTATTTTTTTCATACAAAATAAAGTGAAATGACGTGAAAGAAAAATGATATATTATTTGCACAATGTTTCTTTGGTTTAATAGAAATTCTTTAGATGTTTGTCGATCAATGATAAAATGAAAAAATAAAAATATATATATACATCCACAAGTTTTATCAAGTGAAATAATGACCAACAAGAGACCATAAGCTCCCTTTACTCGTTTGAGAAAACGAAATTGTCAAGTTATAGAGATTTTTAGATCCCATGACGATGAAAATACAATGTTTGTACACTCAACCAACACCTTGCAATACGTATTTTCTAAAATAAGGTCACAAGAATATATACCAACAAAATTTTCATGTTAATGTAGATTTTACAAATACACACATGCTAAAACTTTGTCAATGACATTTTCAAGATAATCCAATCACAAAACCCTCAACTGTTTTACCTCATCTACTTGATACTATTATCTCACTTTTTTCATCTTTTTTTTTTTTGTTTAATAGAACATGCTTAATGAAAATATGAAAGAAAAAATGACAATAAAACTTTGTATTATTTAATTTAAAAATTTTTCTTTATGTAATTACATTATTTATGTATTTGATTATTATTTAAAATTATTAGAATTTTAATTTGAAAAGTTGGATTTTTCTTTTTTTTTAAATAATTTGCATGTTGTTTTTTTTTTTGTTTGTTATAATGTTTATTTGAAAATTAATATAAGTTGATAAATCAATGAACCAACTGTAATGAATTCAATCTGATGGTAAAAAAAAAAAAAAAATAGAAATGTCGGTATTTTTCTTCCGACTTCATAATCTACGACGACAAGAGGATGAAAGAAAAAAACGTAAACGTCGTGGTACTGGACAGGGGGGTCAACGTGAAAATAGTAGCTGTGGTGATGAGCCACAACCAACTGCTGGTTCAATGCAATCGACCAACAAAATACATGAGGGTCCAAGTAGACTATTTGAACAAGGACCAATGCAACCAAGTGATTCACTTGATGAAATTGCTTTTCAAATACCGAGGTAAGTTTTAGCACGATGTATTTTATTTATTTCAAATTTAATTAATAGCTTATATAAATAATTTTGAAGTTTAAAAATTTTTCAAGTTTTGTATATGATCATTTAGTTATTAATTTTTATATCGCTTTATTGAATTTATTTTATCATCAAAATGAGGTATTTTTTTATTTTATTTTTATAGAAATTATTATTGGTATTGTCATTGTCATCATCGACTAAATATTCATCATAATGATTGAAGATAAAATTAATTTATAAAAATGATAATTACTTATTTATTTTACAAAGAAAAAAATGGTTAAATTATATGGAATTTTTTTTAGAAGAATTAATGTCAATTAACAGGTGAAAAAGTGTCGAAATTTTATTTAAAAAGATCTATTTATCATATTAATTTTACTATTGCTTAATTAATTAATTTTTATTAGTAAAATAAGGTATTTAAATTTTTATATTTAAATAATTTTCTATTGTTTCTTATATCAATGATAATTTTCTTATTTTTTTTAAATTTTAAATATTGTTTTTTATTACGAAAGAAAAAAAAATTCAAGTCAGTAAACGTTTTAAGTTGCTAGAAGAGGATTTTTTCGAGAGGCTATTATATCTGACATCGCGAAAAAATATCAAGGGATTATTAAGTGTCTGACTAAAAAGCATTTTTTCTACTTATTTTTTTTTTAACCTCTTTTCTAGTTTTATTGACAATAAAAAAATAAATATTCCAAAAAAATAATATCATACACTAAAAGAGAATATAAATGAATGCAAGTTTTTTTTTTTTTTTTAACTAGGAAATCTTGAAAATAACGAGGGAAAAAAAAATGTTTACCATTCTTTTAGAATACTAAAATATTTTTTTTTTTTGTTCTTATCTTCAAGTGTTGGCCTGCACTCAAATAAAATCCACAAACATCACATGAATAATAAATAATGTAATTAAACAATAATTAATTATTCATAATAAATAAATAAATAAATAATTTTTTTCTTATAAATGAATATGAATTATTTTTAATTGAAATCTAATCTCAAACTTTCAACAGTTCATCTAAAAATTTGTTTTTTTTTCCACCTTATTAAAAATTTTAGTATAAAAAAGTTCTTTTATCTTGAGTACTTGAAACTTTTTAATCAATTGATCAATTTTAATTGGATTTTTCAATAAATTTTTAGTTTTTATTCCCTAATTGCTTCTTCAATTTTTTTTAAATATACCTATATCAATCAATGAATACTTAATAGACTTCGATGAGCAAAAAAAACAAAAGTTTTTTTAAATAAAAGTAAAAAGACAACCAAGAAAAAAAAAAGAACCCCAATCTAAAAAAAGATTATATAAAAAAAAAAAACAGAATAAATTGCGTCATGGTAATTTAAAGGTCGAATGAATTTGTCATATATTTTTATAAAATAAATATCAAATTTAATTCAATGAAAACAATGAAATCATTAGGGGAAAAAAATTTAACAATTTCCATCAATATATTCACTTGAGTTAAAACAATTTAAACATATTCTATTTTGACATGTACATACTTTGAAGTAGGTGAAGTATGTGAACCTTCTATAGTCACTTGAAATCATACAAACTTTGATTCATCCATCGTTATATGATTAGGTGCCAATTATCCTTTCACTGTGAACGAGAGAATATTACTTGGACCAGCTGTAGAATGTATTTCAACTACAATTATTATTATTATTACTATTGTTGTTGATGTTGTTGTTGTTGTTGTTGTTGTCAGTAGTCCATTGTACTTCACAAATTTCAAATCAAACCAATCAATATACACTTAGCATCAACTGTCATTGACTGTAATCTACATATTCATCAATGTTTTAATTTTTAACAAAATAAATTTTATTAATATTAATTTCAATAACAATAATTTTACATGAAAATTAATTTTTTATGATAAATCAAATTTAATAATAAATTGAAAAATTAACTTTTAATAAAAAAATAATTTTACATAAAAATAATTAAATAATAAAAATTATTTAAATATTAAAAATAATTAAAATTAATTTTACATATTTAAAATATAAATTACAACGTAAATTAATAATTTTTTTTTTTATATCTAATTTAAAGTATATAATGTTTTTTATTTTTTTTCATATAAATTTATTTTCCCTACTCTCTTTTTTCTTTTTTTTTTTATTATTATTATTTTTTTTTTAATACTATTATGATACTGTGATTATATACCTGCGCAAGCTTGCGCACAAGTTAAAAGCTTCTTTTAATATAATCACCTGGTTGTGATGCCGATAGTCGGCGCTAGTGCCTCAACATGTCACTTTGACTTGCGAAAGCACAATAAAATTAAAAATCTTCTTTCTATCGAGCTTTTTACGGGGCGCGCAAATGTGAACGCGCCGCACATTAAATTAATATAAATATATTTTTTCTAATTAGTTTTTAGCTATATAAAAAGTGACTGGAATTTTAAAAAAAAAAAATTTTCCATTTTAATTTGTATTATTTTGTAATTTTTTTATGTGAAAAACTAAAATTAAATTAAATAATAATGACATTTTTTAAAATAAATTTTCTATTGACAATTTACAAAGTGTGTTATTTAAAATTCAGTATTTTGTTGATACTATTTTTTATAAATTAATTGAATTTCAAAACAGTGAAATGTGACATTTGATTCAATCTCATACAAAAATTATATGTAAATATTTATTTTTTAAAAATCACACCGACCAATGTTATATATATATAAAAAAAAAAAAAAAAACAACCCCAAAAAGCAATATTACAAGACCAAAATAAACAGTACAACACCAATAAATATTTTTTTTCTAAATTAATATTAAAATATAGAAAATAAATTGACCAAAAAAAGAAAAAAAAAATTTTTTATTCTGCAACGAGACCAATTGTTAAATTAACTTGCAGAAATAAAATATAATAGTGATAATAAATAATAATAATTATTATAAATCTATGATAAATGCTGGTTATCGGGTCCAACAAAATAAATTATAAAAAATTTATCAAGTGCAACATGTATTTTTGATCTTAACAATTCACAAACGAAAAAAAATTTAATAAAATTTATAATAGCTTGAATTATACAAGTCGATAAATTTAAAATATTATAATTGAATAAAATAGAAGCTTGATTATATGGTTGATTATTTGGAAATACGTAAAATCAGTAGTATAAGTAAATATTTGAGATGGCAGCTTCAAGTAGATACAGCAGTTACAATTGTCTAACAAGTTGGGACAGTTATGACAGAATACCAAGGTATGTAGGACACAATATAAAAATAAAAAAATAATAAAATAATCATAAAAAAATAAAGAATGAATGGATTGATTGATTGATCACTCAATATTATTTTAGTTCGTTATTTTATATTGATATGAGTGTGCAAATTCATGATAAAAATAACACAAATTTTTTTTTTTTTTTTCGAATTATCTTGATTAAAATAAAACAATCATTCATTAATTAAAATTTGTTTAATTTTATTTTTATCTATTTATAACAATAGGCGAATAATTAAATTCTTTGTTCTAATTAAATATGAATAGAATTATTTTTTTTTTGTTTAATTTTTGAATAAGCTAAAACAGCTTAACTGGTGAACAAAGAACATTGAAATTTCAGTTGATATTATTTTTTATAAAAATCATAAAATAAATTGGTTAACTTGGAAATCTATATATACTTCAATCAATGCTGCACGATTTTCGTGCTGTTGTTTGATGAAAAAAAAATTTACAGAAAAAAAAACAAACAAAATGAGAAGAAAATATTTTTTTATTTTACTCTCGAATATTGAAGCTGCGCGATCCTCGAATGATATTGGATTGTTGTGGAAAATTTGAGGAAATATATATATAGAGTAAAAATATACACTAAATATTTTTTATATGAATACTATCGTATTTCCTGGTGTCATCAAATGGTTCTGTTGAAAAATATCCAAATATCATTTTTATTTTGCTTGAATGTACATTTATAAATTTTCAATGTAATTTTTATCTTGAAATATTTTTTTAAATTAAATAAACTTGTTATAATATTATATATATGAATCAAATAATGATTTGTTTTAATAGCTATATCAAAAAGCCCTGAAATTAAAATGACAAAAGTCTATCTTCAAATTAATTTGTAACCACATTTGTTTAACTGTTTTAAACATAAAAAAAAATACATAAAAAAATAACTACTAGCAAAAAATTAACCATAAAAGTATCTAGTTTCAAAGATTAAAACAATCTTTATTTTATAAAAATTTAATTTCACAAAAAAGTCCAACTACTTTGCAATTAAAGCTGTTTTTATTTAAAAATTTTTCAAATTTCTTATAAGATTGTAGGAAAAAAAATAAAAAGCTAATTAAAAAAGAGCATATGTGCGTGGAGATGGGCCCTTTATCCATCAGTAGAAAAAAAAATAATTGCTAATAAAAAAATAAGCGACGAGCTTTTTTTTTTTGTTGATAAAATAAAAAAATTTCGAACGAAAAAAATTGCCCATCTTTGCGGATATTTTTTTCATTTTAATACCTAGGACATAAGCCCTTATTTTATATAATTTTTTATCAGTTTATATTCATGTGCAAAATCGAGAAATTGAATATAAAAAAACCAAGAGCTTTTTACTATTAAAAAAATGCAAATTCTGAAAAAAATAAATGCGGTTATATTTATCAGAATTGAATATGAATATTTTATTGAATCGTGTCTGATTAGGTCAAGGAACTTGAAAAACTTTGACATGTATTCCAGTTTAAAATAAAAAAAAAAGTATATTAATAATAAGACTTTTATTATATAAATTAAATGACTATTTTTTAAAATTAATTTTTGTTTCAGAGTACGTGTTGAATATTACGTTAATGAAAATACATTTAAAGAAAGATTACAATTGTATTTTATAAAAAATCAACGATCAAGTGAGTCAATAAAATTTCTATTATTATCTAAATAACATTACAACATTATAATGTAAATAACATTGACCTATAAAATATTGATTACTGATTTATTTCAGGTTTAAGAATAAGGGTAGCAAATCTTTTCTTCAAGCTACTAACATGCTTTCTTTATATATTCAGGGTTATTACAGACAATGTACCAACTTTTGCATCATGGTAAGACACCTATTATATATTTTTATATAAAAAAAAAAATATATCTAATACACATTATTATTGAGTGGCTATTAAGGTATTATAAAGCTTTAAAATGACACTGTCATTTTAATAAATAAAGTCAACATTATCAATGACACAGTGTGAAGAAAAATTATTCAAAGAAATATTTTTAATAAAAAAAACTAAAAATAATTTTAAAATATAAATAAAAGCTATTGATTAATAATTAATATTTAATTACATAATTAATAATAAAAGAATTTTACATATTTTAACATTTAAAAATTAAAAAATTTTACATTATTAGTCATCTTGATGTAATAAAAATAAAATGTCAATCAAATTTCATGTGACTTGTGACACTTGAAAATAAACTTTATAGCATCATGACATTTGAATACAAAATAGCTACTTAAAAATATATTATTTTTAGTTATGGCTGTACACCTGGTAATAAATCAGATATAATAGCATCACAACGTCTTACTGAGGAAGAGTTTATTGAGCATTCAACAATAAATTGGGATGCTATATTGTGGGTGAGACGTCCCATTGAACTATGGCTTGTTGAAGTTATCCTTGCAGTCATATCATTAACAGAGTCACTTTTAGTTGCCTATCTCGGTTACAAGGTACATGGACCACTATTTCATATATATTACAATTTTATTATAATATAATTATCAGCGTTAAAAGTTTCATTAAATATTCCCATATCTTTTACATCATTACATTTTTAATGATCCATTTAATTATGATCTATATATATTTTTTTTTTCTATATTATTGATAGAAATAATTTTTAAAATTATGTTTACATTGAAAAATAGTAGATAATATTTTCTTGAGTATGTATATTTTTTTTTATTTTTTTATACTCGTGGAAACTTATTTATTCTCAAGTATAAAAAAATATAAAGCTGTAGTACCAACGAAATTACATTCTCGTGACATCATACATTTATTTCATTTTATTTTTTTGAATGTTGAGCTATTTACTTCACGAGGTATCTAGTTTATGGGAAATATAAAAATAATAAAAAATAATCTTTGTGATATATCGTTACATGATCATTTAAATTTTATGATTAGTTTCGAAATTTAAATTTGAAATAAATTGTATTTTTTATTTTTACAGGGTAATATTTGGCAACAACTTTTATCATTTCATTTTATCCTGGAACTTATTAATACAATACCATTTACAATAACGGTAATAAAATTATTATAAATATTTTAAAATGACAAATTTAAAATTAAAAAAATCATTGTTTTTTTTTTTTTTGTTGTTTTATAGATATTATATCCACCAATGAGAAATTTATTTATACCAGTTTTTTTAAATTGTTGGTTGGCAAAGCATTCGTTAGAAAATTTATTTGTAAGTATTTAATGATTTTTTTTTTAATTTAATAATTATTATTTTTAATTAAATTTTTGAAATTATTTTCAATAAATATTTTTAATTAAATTTATATTGTTTGATTTTCAATTGATATATTTAATTAAATTTTTTTTTTTATTTTAAATTTATATTGTTTTATTGATTTAATTAATTTATAGAAAAAAAAAAAAAATTATTTATTACAAAATGATGGACAAATAGCAATTCAAAATTAATTAACATTTTCAATAAATTTTTTTTTTTATTTATAAAATTTGATAGTACTTAATTTTCACCTAAATTAAAAAATATTTTTAATATATTTATTACAGAATGATTTACACAGAGCAATGCAAAAATCTCAATCGGCACTGAGTCAACAATTGATGATACTGAGTGTAACACTCTTGTGCCTTGTATTTACAAGGTAAGTTTTATTTAGCACAAAAAAAAAGCTCTATATTTCCTTTACAATGAACTTTAATAATAAAAAATTCATCAAGTCATACAAATCATAAATAATACCATGTTATTGTTAGTGGTTAAACAAAAGTACTGCTCAATTATTATTTATTCAATGACATTATTATAACAATTATATTTGAACTAGGCTTCTAACAAACTTTAACTAAAATAAACCCTGGTATTACCTGGTATTTTCTGGTGCATGCAAGCCTGTGGCTGAATAACAATTAAACTCACAAATGAACAAAGCAACTGGGAACAAAATAGCGGTCAATCAAAAATTCAATATAAATCAAATATTATTAATTATTTATTTAAAAAAAAATATATTTTTCTATAATTAAAATATAAACTATAGTTTATTTATTTTTTTCAATTGATAAATAAATAAATAAACAATGTATATTTAATTTTTTAAAATTAATTTCATATTATTTTATAATTATTATTCTTGTTCAAATGATAAATAAAATTATACTTTTTCCATTGAATAATTGATTATTTATATTGTCAAATAATTTAAAATTAATGCAAAAACAATTATTATTTTTTTTTTTTTATGTTAAATTGGGTTATTGTTTATTTGATTCACGCACATGCTAAATATCATTGTGAAGATCGATTGTTGACGTCAAACCGCACCCTACTTATAACTTGTTTCTTCAACAATCACACTTGTTAGCCTTTCTTTTTTCTTTTTTTTTTTTTTTACTTTTTTTCATTAAACTTTTTTACTATTCTTTGGATGAGTTTATGCAAAAGTATACTCTTGATATTTGTAAATTATTCTGATAAATTTTTATTTTCTCTAAGTGCTGGATCAACGAGACAAACAATTTCTTATTTTTCGAAATACATTTTTTAATATTTAAAAAATAGTCAAGTATTTTATTTAGTAAATGCATCAGTCGAAATCCTTTTTGTAAAAGTGGAAATTTTTATTGTTATTTTTCTCAATCTTGTGAGTCATTTTTTTTTTAAAGGGCAAGAAAAAACTTTTGTAAATGTTTTACTTTGATAATTCTGCTAAAGTACAAGTCACTTAGTTGTCTCATAATAAATTCACTATAATACTATAAGTTAATTACAAAAAATATATATTTTTTTTTTTTCATATATTTTTATCTTTTATCCTGATTAAATAATAACATTGTAAATTTTTTTTTTTTCGTTTCAAATCTAAATCTATTTAAAATACAATTTTATATAACATAGTAAAGAAAAATCAGAGAATTTTTTTTATATATATTAAACGAAAGTTAGATTATTGAGTTTATAAAATATGGTATAACTGTGTAAAGAGAAAATTAACAAATAGCCCCTCAAGCAAGTGCAAAAACGAGTAGAATATAAATCACTTTCCTGTACTTTAAAGATCTTTTAACTTTTATATTTTTTATTTTCATTTAATATTTTTTAAATCTAACAAACCAAGATGTCAAATGTAAATTATTAAATATCCTTTAGTATATAATTTATTGACTTTTTATTTATTTTTTTTTTTTCATTTTATATACCAATTATATTGTCACTTTGATGATTTTTAATTTACGATAATATATTATGCTTGACATTATCTCGATCATTATTGAGTATTTCTAAATAAATGAATGAAAAAATATATAAATAACAAGACAGACAAATAAATAAATAAATTTTCATAATTTATTAATGGAAAAATTAATAATAAAATGCTCAAATAAATAAACAATTAAATTATTTTTATTGTCACTAGTAATAACTCGCATGAAATATAGTTTTAATATTTTTTAGACATTGTTAAAATAAATAATGTAACTTACTTTAAAAAATAAAACAAAAAAAAAAAAAGTTAAAAGAGACACTGGATATTTTAACTTTGTTGAAAAGTCGATTTCCGTTAGGTCACACCATCCAGAAATAGAAATTTTCGATAAAAATTTTAATTTTTTGTTCGACAGGAAAAAAAATATGAAAAATTAAGAATTAAATGAAAAATTAAAAGACATTTGACAATAATAATTGAAACTAATGTAGTTTATTATTTAAATGTAAATCATGTACATGATTGTAAAATGATCTGTCTGTTGATGATACAATGTAGGCCAATAATGAATACTTAATCTAAAATACTTTGGATCCTCTTCGCGCATGAACTGTCACTATTGTGTGTACATATATATATATTGATTATTTATGCAGATATATTATTTATACACCTAGCCACCATGACTACAAACATAATTGTAATGTATTATGAAAATGAATAATCCTACATATTTTTTTTTCCTTTCTTTACTCATTTTTTTAAATTTACTTTTGTTGGATAAATATTTGTCAAAGTATAACAAGTCTAACAAGTCAACTTTACCAATTTTTTTTTTTTTTAAATAATAATAAATCTTGTATTAAATGAATAATATTATTTATTTTATTTTAATTATGTTTACAGCGTTTGTGGAATTCAACATTTCCAGAGAGCTGGACATAGACATCTTAATTTATTTCAAAGTACATATTTCGTCGTCGTAACATTTTCAACGGTTAGTTTTTTTTTAAATTTTATATTTTGTTTTTTTATTATATCCTTAATTTTTTATCTCAAAAGTCACTTGAGATATATATTTTTTTTTAACTCTAGTTAGCTTTTAGTTTATAGTGTTGATTTATTTTATTTTTATTTCAAAGGCTTTGATTCATTCTCTTGACACTTTGATGAAAAAATATTTGATGAAGTTAACATGTTTTTTTTCTCTCTCTCTCGTTCTTTTTTAGTTTATTTATTTATTTCTTTTTATTTTTATTTAGAGAGAGGGAGAGAGCTTTTGTATTTAGCTTTGTGTACTTGACAAGTTTTATCAAAGAGTCTCGTTTATTGAGAATAAAAGTACAAGTATATAAACAAAATGAGAGAAAATAAATTGAAATAATAAAAGGGAAAGATAGAAAATATATGTAAATGAAATTTGATTTGTTTTGATACAGGTGGGCTATGGAGATTTTGTTCCTGATATTTGGCCTTCTCAACTCTACATGGTTTGCATGATTTGTGTTGCACTTATTGTATTACCAACTCAGGTTAGTAATAAACAAACAAATAAATAAATAAATAAGCAAACATCAGTCAAAGTAAATACACTGTTGAACCAAAAAAAAAAAAAAAAAAATAGATAAATTAATTAGTTTATTGATTAGTTAAATAAACAAACAAATAAATTTTCAAAAAAAAAAAAATCAACTAAATTAATTAAAATCCAAAAGCTTTATCTACATTTTAAATGAAAATCAGAACTAAATTTAATAACTAATTTTATATTTAATAATAAAAATATAAAAATAATATTATTGTTAAAAAATAATAGTGTCAATCATTGAAACAACTGGCGCACTTCAATTGCAACATCGTCAAAAGTTTCATTGAGTGTTCAATAAATCAATTTCTCAAACTTCAAACTGTCGAAAAAATTCCCTAATTCAATTATTAAAAATAAAAAAAACTATTTTATAATTTAAAAAAAAAACCTCTTATATATTATTTTTATTTATTTTTTATCTCAATTAGTTTGAACAACTTGCATTCACTTGGATGGAACGTCAAAAACTCGGTGGTTCATATTCATCACATCGTGCGCAGAGTGAAAAACATGTTGTGGTATTTTTATTATTAAAAAAATATATTCAAATATGCATGCCAATGAATATATGTATTGTCAATAAATATATAATTAATAAATTATTATCAACAGGTATGTGCAACGAGTCTAGCTGCTGATACCATTATGGATTTTTTAAATGAATTTTACGCTCATCCTCTTCTTCAAGTATGCATATTACAATAACCCGGTGAAAATATTTCTTTAAAATTAATACGTATTACTCTGCAATTGACCCTATTAAAATTGAAAAAAAAGAAAATACTATTTCTATAAATATTTCTCTAAATTTCCACTGAAATTCTTCGGCTAATTTTCAAGTAATTCGTACTAATTTGAGCAAATATTTTCACGATAATAATAATAATAATAGCTATAAAATAATAAATAAATAAAAATATAATAACAATTTATCATTAGGATTATTATGTTGTGTTGTTGTCACCAATGGAATTGGACACAACAATGAGAATGATCCTTCAAGTACCAATTTGGGCACAAAGAGTTATTTATATTCAGGGCTCATGTTTGAAGGACGGTGACCTTGTTAGAGCACGAATGAATGAAGCTGAGGCATGTTTTGTTCTTGCAGCACGTAATTATGCTGATAAAACAGCTGCTGATGAGCATACAATTCTCAGGTTAATAATAATAAATATATTTTAAATAATAATTATTAATTACAAATTGTTTATTTTAATTTAAAAAAGATCATGGGCAGTTAAAGATTTTGCACCTGATGTACCACAGTATGTACAAATATTCCGTCCAGAAAATAAGCTACATGTTAAATTTGCTGAACATGTTGTTTGTGAAGATGAATTTAAATATGCACTTTTGGCAAATAATTGCACGTGTCCAGGTGCATCAACGCTTGTTACATTGTTACTTCATACATCACGTGGACAGTAAGCTTATATAATTATTATTAATTATCATAATATATGATTATAATTAAAAATTAATTAATTAATATAGAGAAGGACAAGGCTCACAAGAAGAATGGCATAGACTGTATGGTAAATGTTCAGGAAATGAAATTTATCATATTATTCTTGGTGATTCAAGATTTTTTGGTGAATATGAAGGTAAAAGTTTTACGTATGCATCATTTCATAGTCATCGTAAATATGGTGTTGCACTTGTTGCTGTAAGACCAGCTGAATTACCAGAATTTTATGAAGATACAATACTACTAAATCCAGGTAAAAAAAATACAAAGAAATTCTCGAAAATAGTATTTACATTTTGCATTATTTAATTCAAGGACCAAGGCATATTATGAAAAAAACAGACACGTGTTATTACATGAGTATTACGAAAGAAGAAAACTCAGCATTTGTCGTCGCGAATAATATCGTAACAACAAATAATGGTGATCCAACAAAAGTTGTAATTGATAGTAAACATACAGAAGCAACAACAATTAATCCATCTTGTACAACAACAGCAACTGATGCTAATATTGGTGGAAATAATAATAATACTGGTGGTGGTGGTGGTGTAACACGTACAGGAACTGAAGCAACATTGCTAACAGCAACAACAACAACACCAACGACCACAACAACAACAGCATATAATGGAAATTTTATAACATCAACTGGAGGAGGGAATGGTATTACAATTGATGAAATATCTTATCAACAAGATAATAATAATTATTCAACAATAATAACTGAGACAGGTGATACAGTGCCAAGTGCACAAGTACCTCCTCAGGTTATTTTACAGGTCCTTCCTAGCACGCCTGTCCTCCAACATAACAACCTACTCGCATTTGATGTCCACCGTGAGTGTTGCATGCGCCTGATGTGCTTTTTTTTTTATAATAAATTTTTATTTTAATTATTAACAATTTATTATTTACAATGAGGCAGATATATTATTATTTTTGGAAAAATTACATATATATTTATTAGTATTTTTGTATTTCGAAAAAATATTTCGATGGATTTTTTTTTTTTTTTTTTATCAATGTTGTTATTTGAAAAATATTAGAAAAATAAATATTAATAATTGTGTTGCATGTCACTTGGGAAATTAATATAATGTGTGCAAACACAATAATATTATATGTTGACATAGAGTAAAAAAAATAATACATGCATGTTTTATATAAAAACAAAAATAAAAAAATAAAATAACAACACAGTAACATGTTAATATTAATTATGTTTGAGCTGCTTTGTGCTTTCCAGTGTTTAAATAACAAAGCACTGTTTTCCATTATACCTTGTCCCAATAATAATTTATAAATTTAATGTAATCAAATACAACATGACAAGCCGGTTATTATTTAAAATTTTGTATTATATAATATTTAATTAAAAAATTAGGAATTATATTTAATTTTATTATTATTACAGCAACTTATTTGGATCCATCAAATTTAACAGATTCAAGACAGTGTTTACGTGATTGTGGATCAAGTCCACAAACACCTCTCACGTTGAATCATCTTGATGTACCAAGATCAACAGATCCAAATCCAAATTTTCTTAATCCAGAAGGTCTCATGCAAAGACGAGGCAGTAGACGACCAAGTATTCTTCCAGTTCCAGATATGCTGACAAGCTCAACATTTCATTTACCAGATCAAGAATCATTGGATCATGAAGGTGATGAGTCAGAAGATGAAATGGATGATGATGTACCTTGGAGATCACCAAGTGAAAAAATTGCGTAAGTATTATTATTTATAAAAATTTTTTTTATCAATGTCTCTCCTTTCCTTAGCTACAAAAATAATAATTGCACTTGAATTTTAGTTTAATAAATAATTATTCCTAATTAAAATATTTAAAAAAATATTATTTATTTAATTTTTTATCTCAATTTATAATTATACCAATAAAAGTATTATTTTTTCGAATTTCAACATTTTTATTTTATACAATTTATAAAAAATTTCTATTAATATTAATTATAATAATTATTGCGATGAATGTATGTATTTGTTTTGGTGTTTCCCTTGCATCATACAATATTTCTGCACTTCTATTTTGCTGCACAACAATAATTTACCTCCAGTTTTAAAGGGTAAGTTTAATAAAAACAACAAAAATTTTTTTAATACAAAATTATTATTTATTTTCTCCTTAATTTTATTTAACAATATATAATTAATTAATTAAATCATAGCTGGCAATGCACTTTCAAAAATTCCATCATCATTTAAATATCTTTTTTGTATATTTATAAAAAATAAATAAAAAAATATAATTCCAATTGATCCAATAATTGAGAAAGACATAACAGCAGTATCAGTACCATTTTTAATTTTAATAATTTTAAATATTATTTGACTAATCATTATTGAAAAATAAATACCAGATATAAAAAATCCAATGAATATTATTTTAATACGATTTGTAAATAATTTATCAGTTAATAATGGAATAAATGGTATTAAACCAAGTGACAATGAAGTACGATAAAATAAAAATACAATTGCTGTTAAATATTTATAAATATAATGTTTTTTATCATAAATTTTATTACTAACAAATGTATCAGCAATTAAAATTAAACAGCTAAATATATATCCCAATCCAGCTAAAAACAAAACAGAAGCTTTTCCAATTTTTCCAATTAAATATATGCATATGCCAATTGATATTATATTTGATAACGAAACAAACAAATTACCATAATTTGGTAATATTATTTTAACATAATAATCAGTATATAAATCAATAGCATAATGACCAATAACTTGTGCACAACATAAAAACATCATGACAATATTCATAAACATTTTTTTTCCATTTTTACTATTAACAAATAAACCATCAATTTTTTTAGTCTCATTTAACAATTTATATTCTTTATCAATTTCTAATACTTTATTGACATTGTGTAAATTTTTTAATGCCAGTTTAGCTTCAAGTGTCTGTAATTAATTCAATATATTTATCAATTATTTATTTGTTTAAATTAATTTAACTTACCTTGTTGCAATGATAAAGATAATATGGACACTCAATAATTCCTGGATAAATTGTTATTAAAAATAAAATTGATATCAGTAGCATAATTATTGGCATAATTCTATTTTCATCAAAATATAATGATAAAAAAGTTCCAATATAAGAAAATAATTCAACGAATATGATAATAATTTTTCGTCTTTTCGATGGTAATATTTCGGCGATGTAAATTGTTGTTGTAACAACAAAAATACCAGTTGATAAACCACCCATTATTGATCCCAAAATAATGCTCTTATTTAAAAAAAAGATAAATTATTAATAGTATTAAAATATTATTTTAAAAAATAGCAATTAAACTTACAATGTTGTCATTTGCAAATAAAAGTATTAGCCATGATATTATGCATAATATTGCTGATAATCCAAAGCAATGTTTACGTCCAATATTATCAGCAACACAAGGTGGAACAAGTGCACCAATACATGCTGATAAATGAATAAATAAATGTATTGTTTCCTTTCCATTGATTGTATTGTCATTACATTTTTTTTTACAAGTTATTATTACATAATCGGACAGAGAATTTAGTGGCCAGCCTAATGTTGAGCCACAACTTGTTGCACCTAAACATACTGAAATTATATTTTAATTTATATTTAATAAATTTAATTTTATATATTTAAATATATAATACATACGTGATATTATACTCAGCTTAAATTTATTACATTTTGATAAATTATTAAAGAAAAAATTATCACTAATATATTTGTACAAACAATCAACAATTAAAAACATGAATTTTTTTTTATTTTTAACTTTTGAAAACACATTATTCTTTACTGTCTTTTACATATGTCAATTTATAGATGAATACGTGTATGTTTAAAATAACAAATAACAAAATGATAAAAAAAAAAAAAAATTATTATTACTATGGCATTGGCTCATGGCATTGACTTATCATTTAATTGCTGCTTTTTTTTTCTATTTTTTTATGAATGCTTGTTGTGTCTATTATAGTTATCAATTGTTATTAATTATTATTGTTATTTTATTTATATTTTTTAATTCATTTTTTTGAATGTATATTGTTACAGAATTGTCAAGGGTTTTCCACCAGTTTCACCATTTATTGGTGTGTCACCAACTTTGTGCTATCTATTGAAGGAAAAAAAACCACTTTGTTGTTTACAATTAGCACAGGTATGTTAATCAAATAATAAATGTAAATATATTTATTTAAATATTAAGATAACAATTGAATAAAAATATAAAATTAATTTTCGAAAATGAATAAAGCTAATTTCGAAAAGGAATAAAATTAATTTCGAAATAAAATAAAATTGATTTCGAAAAAGAATAAAATCAATTTCGAAAAATAATAATATTATTAAATTTTAAAAATATTATTATTTAAATATTTATTACGCAATATAAAATGATGTATATTTATTTTTTAAATAATAGGTTTGTGAGCATTGTAATCATAGAAATGCCAAAGAATATAATTGGCAAAACAAAACAATTATTTTAGCAGCTGATTATGCAAGTAATGGAATATATAATTTCATAATTCCCCTTCGAGCCCACTTTAGGTAAAAATAATTAACAAATAATTTTCTATATTTAATAAGCTTTTAAAAAACTAAATGTAAAAATTATTGTAAAAAATATGTAGATCAAAAACTTCATTAAATCCAATAATATTATTGTTGGAAAGAAGACCAGAAATAGCATTTCTCGATGCAATTTCCTATTTTCCTTTAGTTTATTGGATGCTTGGATCGATTGATTGTCTTGATGACTTATTACGAGCTGGTATAACACTTGCTGAAAATGTTGTTGTTGTTAACAAAGAGCTGAGTAATTCAGCTGAAGAGGATACATTAGCTGATTGTAATACAATTGTTGCTGTACAAACAATGTTCAAGTAAATTAACAAACAATCAAATTATCTATATTAAATTTATAATGAAAAATTAATTAATTAATTAATTTTTTATACTTTACACAGATTTTTTCCAAGCATTAAAAGTATAACTGAATTATCACAATCAAGTAACATGAGATTTATGCAATTTCGAGCACATGATAAATATGCATTGCACCTCAGCAAAATGGAAAAGGTACACTTCCGTGGTACTTCTGGTGTCAGCTATTCTAAAAGGCCTTCAAAGGTCACTTCGGTAACACATTATCACTCATTCTCTTGCCAATTAACAATTACTACTTTTTTTTTTTTCAATTTTTTTTTTTGATTGATTAAACTTGTCTGATGTCTGACAACTAGTTTTTTTTTTTGATTGAATATTAATGCATTTTTCAGACTATTATTTTTAATTTATAAAAAATTCTTTTTTTTTATTATCTTCTCCGTCTTCTATACAAAAGGTTTTTATATATAACTTTGTACTCTTGTGTAATATACTTGAACAATAACTTGAAAAAAAAAAAGCTCCTTTGTATAGTAGATGTTTTTTTTGGCTTTGAATTTTTTATTATGCTATAGAAATTTATTATTATATAATCAGGCATGATGTCTTGCAAGTTGTATATGATTATTTTTGAAAAATTTAAAATTTATTTATAATATTGCTGCATGAAATGATAGTAATAATAATAATGCATTGAAGGGACATCATTACTCATTAGTCAACCTCCTGATAATTTATAAATTCATATTAAAACTCCAATAATAATATTAATATTTTTTAAAATTAATTTTAAAATAGCGTGAGAAAGAGAGAGGATCTCATATATCTTACATGTTCAGACTGCCATTTGCTGCAGGCAGTGTTTTTAGTGCATCAATGCTTGATACACTACTTTATCAAGCATTTGTTAAAGATTACGTAATAACATTTGTCAGATTATTACTTGGAATTGATCAAGCACCTGGTTCAGGATTTTTAACATCGGTAATTTTATTATTATTGATAGTATATTTTATTGATGTATTGATGGAAATTTATATTCAATTACAGATGCAAATAACGAAAGACGACATGTGGATCAGAACATATGGAAGATTATATCAAAAATTGTGCTCAACAACTTATGAAATACCAATTGGTATTTACAGAACTCAGGATACATCAGTCATTGATAATTCAAACGTAAGTTTAAATGCTTTATAATATAAAAATTTAAATATAATTTTAAACGATAAAAAAAGTAAGTAGTAGTGCATGGCATTTCGTGAAATTTATTATTGACAATTTGTTTTGAAGACTGTATTTCAGGTATGTACATCAAGACAATAAAAAAATATAATTTTTAAAAATTTATAAATCATATTCACGAGTGCCAATAAGTAGATAATTAGTTAATTATAATTTTTAAAAAAATGCTAGTTGTGATAACAATATAGAATAGTAAATTTGTAGAATATTGGCTGTAATTTTTAACAGGATGACTCTGACAGTGATGGTGTTGGTGTGATATATAGTAAAAATAAAAGACGTCGTTCAGCAGCAGCAGCAGCTGCATGTCTATTAAATTGTACATCTCGAGATAAAAATACAGGAGCTGTAAGTTCATTCATTTCACAAATTTATATATATCTTTTTGTCTCATCATTCTTCGTTGTTTGTTGCCAATGCCTTTCTAGCTTTCTAATGCATGAAATACTTTTAACTGTATATCACTAAAATAAAAAATAAAATTTGATAAATTGTATTTTTTTTGTTTTTAAATTCAGTATTCAATGAGTATGGGTGATGAAGCACGTGATAATCATGCTGAACAAATTGAAAGAGCAGAAATAGCAAATCTCGTACGTTCACGTATGGAAAATTTAAATCTTCCAACAGTTGATTATGATGATGTATCAGAAAAACGTAATAATTTATCATATGTTATTATTAATCCAAGTTGTGATTTAAAATTAGAAGAAGGTGATATTATTTATTTAGTACGACCAAGTCCATTTTCAGCTCAAAAAACATTTGAACGTCATAATTCACGTAGAAAAAGTAACATTAGTTTTTGTTCGGCACAATTAATTGCACAAATGAGTGCAGCTGTACAATCAGCTGGTATTGGTATGAATAATAATAATAATTTTAATAATAATAACAACAATAACAACAACAATAACAACAACAACAATAATAATAATATAAATAAAAGTAATATTAATTATGATACAAATCGTCGTGGTTCTGGAATTGGTAATGTTAAAGCACCACCTTATGGTTCAACAAAATCAAATTCATTATCATTACCAGATAGTCCAACTGTTGCTGGTTGTCAACGTGGACGTTCAAATTCATTACGTGTTGTTGATGATATATTATTACGTAGAAGTAATTCATTACGTCAAGGTTTTAATACAAGACGTAAAAGTAGTCTTGAAAATATTGGCTTTAATTCATTATCATCACAATCAACAAATAGAAATCCAATTAAAATTGCATTAAATGGATCAATTGGTCTTGAAGTAACACCACCAGAAGAAGGTGGTAGTACATTATGTAGTGGTGGTAGTAATACTGGTATTCTTGATATTGGTTTACCATCAATGCCAAATATATGTACACCACTTGGTGCTGGTCTTGGTGGTTCACTTGGTGGTCTTTATGATCCTCCATCAATATCATTATCATCAACATCACAATTACCATCATTACAATTACAATTACAACAAAAAAATCAACCATCACAAACATCACAATCATCACAATCATCAACGAGTCAACAAGATCCACAACATATGCAGGGTACTATTGTATGATACAACTTTATGTGGGGACGTAGACTCTCCACCGTAGTTCGAAATAAATGGCTTTAATTATTATTATTTTTATTTTTATTTATTTATTAATTTAACAGTATATTTAGTTGGCAGAATTTTAATTACTGTTATGAATTAATAAACATTATCCAAATGGTGGTGCTAATAACAAACTGCATTCACAACGACAATTTAATTTTAAACAAAGTATTAATTAACTAAATAAAAATTTTATTAAATATAGAAAGAAAATTAATTATATTGAGGCATATTGTTAATAATAATTGTAGAATCATATCGGATAAATTAATTTGAAAAAAAACGAAAAAGTATTATCTAAATTATAAATATGCAAAAAGAAAAATAAAGAGATTTTTTCTATTTAATTGTTGATAAATTCGAAATATAAATAGAACAAAATATTATAAATATACTATGAAAAAAAATAAAAATTCAATTAATAGTTTAAAAAAATAGTTGCTAAAATCTATTTCTGGAAATATTTGGCTGATATTTTTTCTACAAGTATTTGATCAAAGATTGATGTTATTGAAATAATTAAAATCAAATTTCATAAAATTTTATTGTTTAAATATTTGTTAATATTATTTGTTTGTAAATTAATTTTTCCTTTTTTTATTGTAGTTATAAATACGAACGATATATTTGTTCAGAGACCAATAATATATTAACATTTAATTTTTGTTTTTGAAATTATAATATTGTACAAAGAAAAAAAAAGAAATTGTATACATTTGAAATAATATTTTATTTATTTATTTATTATTTTACATTTGTTGTTTTGTTGTCAAAAAAATAAATGATCCTGCATTTACTTTTGGCTAAATAATTTAGCTGGTTTTAATATTAATTAAATTTAATTATATTATATTAAAATAAAAATGTCATAATTGTATTTAAGCTTTGTAGTTTTTTTAAGACTAGAAGCCTGAAACCTCTATTAAAAAAGCTGATATTAATTTTTAATCATCAGGATTATATCCGACCAATTGTAAATTTTAATTCATAAAAAAATTGAATAAAGAGTTAAAGAGTACAATAAATAATTATCAAATTAAAAAAGAAAATTTTCCTTCAATCAATAATTATTAATTTTATTTAAACTTTATTTTTTACTTCAATTAGTATTTTTTATTTCGCAAAGACATAATCAATTATTCAAGTCATAAATTATGACTCATAATATAGAAAAAATTATTAAATAAAAATTCAATAACTCTTGATAAAAAAAAATTCAATTAATCCTTATCATGATTTTAACATTGAAATTATAATTCCACACACACAAACACACACGTCATATGAAAAATTAAAAATAAAATAAACGATTTATTCAACATTTTTTAAATATAATTTTATTTATAAAAATATAACGAAATAAATGATATTTTTATTAATTATGTGGAATGATTTATTCTACATTTACGTATTTTTTTTTTTTATACAAGTCTATAATTTATTATCTGGATCTAGATAAATGCAAAAGAAAAAAAAAAAGTAAATAATCTTTATTTTTTAAAAATAGATTATCATGTTGTTCTAGATGGTTTCAAGACATTTTCCACAAAATGACCAACAATATTACCTCTTGGATGATAACAAGCAACAACAACACATGTACCATCTTTTTTAGCCATAGCAATTCCCATTTCAGTGGTGTCTCTCCATACAATTTGCGTAAAATGACCTAAATAATTTTACAAAATATAAAATAAATCATAAAAACTGTTTATAAAAAAAATAAAAAAAATACTTACAAGTATTAAGTATCCTTGGTTCAATACCATATTTGTGATCTTTTCTTTCAGAGTACCATTTAGCAACAACTTCACGTGCTGATACAATAACATGTGGATCAGAACATTGCATTGAATAAATATTTTCACCAAATGGAGAACTTGATTGTGGAACGAGTTTATTGGTATTTAATAGTGTACTAGCCCAAGCCTTTGCTGCAGTAGTTAATTCAGCACTTAATCTAAGATCTGATGAACGATGACGTCTTCTGTATTCATTATGAACAGCTAATGCTTCTTGTTGCCAGGCATGTTGATCAATTGGTGATTGTATAACACGATTAGTAACTGGATTTGTTTTACTTATTAATGAACCAACTGGTGGTAATACATTTTCCATAAAACTACCAAGAAAATTACCAGCTGGATTATAATTACATACAACATAAACTTCACCATTTCTATTACGTGACATTCCAACACCAAATTCTGTACTATCTTGCCATACAATTTGTGTAAAATGACCAGTTTTAAGTGTCATTGGTTCTTTGCCATAATGATGTTGTACTTCTTCAGCATACCTTTTGAAATTTTTTATTATTATTTATAAAAAAAAACAAAAAATTATAGATGATTTTATTTAAATTTATTTACCATTCATTAACTGGTTCATCACCATTGACAATTGTCTTTGGATTTGAACTCCATAGACAATATAAATTTTCTCCATATTCTGAATTTGCTCGGTGTTCAAGTTTACCACGTGTTGCCAATACATTTGCCCAGTCTTGACTTGTTTTGCAGAGCTGCAATAATTATGCATTAGTATTTATTTTAATTTTTCTTTAGTATTATTATTTGATTGACGTACCTGTTTACTTAGTCTCAATGGTGGTACACCATGTCTTGCTCTAAAGTAATTATGTGTTTCCAAACATAAATTTATAAATTCCTTGGTGGCACCAGATCTGCGTACAGATGGTTTACGTGTTTCAGTCTTTGTTATCTATTATACAACACACAGAGAACACAATATTGTGATACCCTTGTATTATTTATTATTATTAACTAATTAACTTAAATTAAAACAATGTTATTATTTTATCAAAAGACTAACCGATGACAAAAAATGTTGCCCATCATCAAATCACGTCATCATTTCCGCAAATCAAAGATAAATATACTTTTTTTTTTTTTTTTGTTTAAATTTTATTCAAGGACTCGGACTTCCTGTTACGTTTATTTATAATTTTTGTATAAAATAATTGTCAGATGTTTTTTTAAATAAAAAATTTTTTATAAAGCTTTTAATAACAAAAGACTATTTTAAAAAAAAAATAAATTTAGTATATAAAAAACAAAATTATCTAAGGCTTTCTTTAAAATAATTATCGAATGGAATTTAAATTATGAACTTCATGCATTGTGATTAATTTTGTACTAATTTTTTCGCCTCGTTAATTAAAAAAACTAGCCAATATATTAATTTTTTTTTTTTCTCATATTTAATTGTTTGCGTGTCGTTTCGTTCTCATTCATTTAAATTTCATCTTCCTTAAAATAATTAATTAAATTTTTAATTTTGTTAAATATAAATTTTAATCACCTGTGTTGTTGAATGCCAACGTGCTGAATCTGGTGATGATCTTGCACTGCTACATGACATGCCATCACTACCAAGACTGCCATGAAAACTTCCTTGAAATGAATTTGACAATGGTCCTGGTGATGCTGGTGATGCTGTCATTGGTGACTTGGAACGTACTGATTCTGCTCTTGATCTACATATTATAATCAATAAATTTTATTGTATTAATATTAATTATAATTGGATTTATTTTTATTAATAGACAAAAACATGATTCAGCATATGATATGATGATGAGGAAGATGATCCAATAAATTAGTAATTTCTATTTATAAAAAATGATAATTATTATCTTTTTAATTATGCTCCTATCTGTTTTTTAAAAAAAAGTTAAATAAACAGTTTTTTTTTTTCATTAAAGAAAAGGTCAATTAGCAATTAAAATTGAATAAATAAAAAAATTTATTTAATCAGCAGCAACAAAGATTTAAATCTATATGATTTTAAATCAATTTTGTAGCAAACCTTTCGTGGTGCAATTGGTCAACAAAGGCTACCACCTTTTTTTTGGTCCCACTTACGTTCAGCGACTGCATACTACAAGAGTAACGAATTTTTACAATAAAATATACATTTATTACTCTGGATGTAACAAAAAAATAAAAAATAAAAATAAACAATCCAACATAACAGGAATTTTTTTGTATTAATTAAAAAAAAAATATATATTGAACTATAATTGAAAAAAAAAAAAAAATGAAATAATAATAAGATGAGAAAAAAAAAATGGAAAGTAAGACAAGAACTGTTGAACCATATCGAAAGTAGCGGAACATTGGAATTATTTTTTTCATATTTAATCACAAAGAAAATAGTGCCATCATTTATCAATTCAATTTACTATGAGTATATAATATTTTTTTTCATTTTTAAATTAATTTTAAATAGAAAAGAAAAAAGTGTTCTTGACAATGGTAAAATTAATAATTCACAAAATGCATTTTAATTGTCTAACTTTCAAAATACATGCATGTCATTAATAAACACGAAACAAAAAAAAAAAATAAATTATAAATTATAATAAATACTCCAGGTGAAAGAGAATATATTTAGTGTATCGTATAATTTTCTAATTTACAAAAAGGAAATATAAAACTCACCCATCATTTTTTGGTGTAACAACGTCTCTTGTTTCGGATGTAAATTTCCGTTCAGTACGACCACCATTAAATAATTCAACAGTTTCACGTGTAACAGTTTCAAGTAAAGGTTCACCACCAGCACCACGTCGTCCTTTGCTAAATGTTCTTTGATCTGTTTTACGAACCATAATAACACGTGATAGTGGCTGATTAAATTCATGTCCATGCATTGTTGGTGGTATCATTGATAGAGATTGTGACAGTGGTCCTCCAATATGCGGAGATCTAAAAACAAACAATAAAATAAACAATGAAACAAACAAATAAACAAACTAATTATTAAAAATTACAAACAAGTAATTTACAAAATAATAATTGTTAAAATAAAACAAAACAAGTGTTTTTTTTTAATCACCAAAATCCAAATTAACACAAATTTATTAAACACTTAACACAAATAATAATTAACTAAAAAACATATTGATTAATAAAAAAATAGAAAAATTAAATAATAAATAATATAATTTATGTATTTTTGTTTGAAATTTTTTTGTTTAAACATAATTATATATTTTTCAATAATTATAAGTGTAGTTAGAAGGGCAACAAGATAGATACTGAGAGACGGTTTGTGAACATTAAAGTGAATGTTAATGTAATAAGTATAAAAGAGTTAGTAGTACCGCTATTTATGACTCTTTCTTTCGTGACTTGGTGTACTTCATATACACAACTGTTTTAAAACCAAACTGACCGGGATCAGTGCTCTGGAACACTTGATGCATGTGTATGGGGGGGAATCTTTACCATTATTTTTTTTTTAAATTACTATTGTTGTTGTTTGCTTGGTATTACGTGAAGCACGACTTTTTAAAATTTATATATATACATACACGTGCAATTCATCTTCACGTGTTTTCTTTATGAATTTTATTTTTTAAATTTTAATAATGACAAGTTGTGTTTGTGTACACTTGAAGCAAGAGCAAACACAAATGTTTCCTCTTATTTCTTTAATTAAAAATTAAAAAAAAAAAAATCAAAGCTTAATGGGTTGAAGATTTTTATTTTATTTTTTTTTATTCAACTTGAAAAAATAAAAACAAATCGTAAATAGACGAGACAAAAGAAGCCTTACCTCTATTTACTCAACTAAAGGGTATTAAGAGGAAAAAAAAGATTTTTTTTTTTTTTAAATAAAAGAGTATAATATTAAAGATGATTTCATAGTCATTGAAATGTTTTTTTTTTTTTTTATTTAAATTATAATTGAGTTGAATATTAAAAACATGTAATTGAAATTTTTATTATTATTTTTTTATCATAGAAAAATTTGAAAAAGAAAAATTTATTTCTCGTGAGAACTATGCTACACGTAGATTTTTTTCTATGTGAAAAAATAAAATTTACGTATTATTGTGATATTAATAACACATTAGGATAAATGAGTATATATTATTTTTTATTTTTCAAAGAGACATTAAGCAATAACTTACGTAATGATAATTATCTGTTGCTAATAAACGCTAATTTTTTATCTGTTAAACTGTATCATTTTAAAATCTAATTTAACTATTTAAAAAAATTATAAAACCTTGTGTATAAATAATCGAAAAACAATGTTAAAAAAACAAGATGAATAAATTTAAATAAAAACTAAAAGCCTATTTATTTAACACTCGAGCTTCATTGTTAGTTTTATGTAAATCCTTTTTTTTTTTTAAACAATAAATCGACAGATAATTTAAAAATTTTCTTACCTCACTGAATGGGACCTTCCTGATTTGGAGGTCATTGTGCTCTTGTTAATACAGTGGAAAATGATTGAAGAAAAATCGATGATAGAAAAATAATAATACAGTTATTTAAAAAAAAAAATATTAAATACTGTTATACAATATTATTTGGCACAATAGTAATAATTCAAAAAAAACTTGATTTATTGTGGAATGTTTGATGTAACAATTGAAACGTAATAACAACAATTACCTAGTTATTTATTATTATTTTTTTTTTATTAGGTAATATAATTTACTGCGTTTGCGACAAAAGTGTTTTTTTGAAAAATCAATAACTGCAAATTATAAATATATTTTTAATATATTATTAACACAATATTGCAGATAATTAAAATTGCCCTTTATTTTTATTACTATCAGGGTAAACGAAGCCTCGTGGATACTTGACACCGGCATTTCTCACGGTCGTCTACAAACTACTGGAAATAACACCAGCTTCAAGATCGAGGTCATTACGTGACTTGAAAAATAATAAATAACAAATAAATAAATATTATAAATATTTAAAAAATTTATGAATTCAAGTATTCAATATTCACAATAGACACACTATATTTTTTTCATTTTTATCATAATAATGAATATCAATTGACAAGTATTATGACAAAATATATTTTTGCTCAACTCGAATTTCTTTGACGTCTTTTGTGTATATAAATTTTTTTTATTAATTTATTTTTTTACTTTTATTATAACTCTATGTCCTACATGTCACCTCACGTCAGACACATAATAAATTATGTAAATATTTATTATATTTTCAATTTTTTTTTTTAACTCGTTTTTTACAAAAATAATTTTTTTCTTATCTCATATTACTTGGTGATTACAGGTGTTACGACGCAATCGGTAATAATTTTTATGAATAAATTTATCAAATATAAATTTAACAATATAATGATAAACTATAATCATTATAAATAATTATATTTTTTCATAATAAATTAATAAATTAATCACCAAAACACAATATTGCAAAAAAACAATTTATAACACTTTTTATTTTTCTTGTTGAGTTGTTAATTTATTTGAAAAAAAAATAAATGATTAGTGATGTTTTCTTTTAAATGATAATGTAAATTAATGGATGATATTATTTAGACACTTGGCACAAATTTGTGATGTACACAGTACAAGTTTGAGTTGTTTCTTGTGATAGAGACTAACTGAGAATGACTGACGAAACAAACGACTTGGTATATTGTAGTGTTTGTGTATTGATGAATGCAATATAGATATAACTTTTATATTACTTAACACACTAGTACGTATATGTATTACTTTTTTCTTTTTTTTTTTTAATGTTGTATTTTATCAGGGTTGAGTTAATGTAGGTGCAGTGGGAGAGACAGTGATGGTGGTGGTTTCTTCGATCCACTCTGCTAAATATAATGATAATAACATCTTTTGCAAGTACTTGGTATAGTGGCGCACCCAGTACAGCCCAGAGGGTTGCAGGCAAACCTCAATCATTATTATCATTTTTATCTTTTTATTTAAAAAACCATTTTTTATATTAATTGGAAAAAAAAAACCACCTTTTCTTGGAAATTTTTTTTTTTTTTTGTTATTATTTTTACGATATTTTTTTATTTATTAGTTATTGTTTTGTAAAATAAATAAACTAATAAATTAAATTATGTATTTATTAATTAATTTATTTGTTTATTTATTTATTTTTTTTATTTAATTAATTTTTTTTATGTATTTATTGACTCCATTTATTAATTTACTATTTTTTTTTTTTTTCATTTATCAAATTGTTTATTTATTTGTTTAAAATTTACTTGAAAAAATTATCTATTTAGTTATTTATTTATATTCAATTAATATATGTTTAATTTTATGTATAAATTAAAATTTTAATTATGAAATTTATTTAAAATTTAAATTTTAGAAAAATTTTTTGAAACGGCAATACTTGAAATTGCTCGAGTAAAATAATAAGATAATTTTAAAAAATATAAATTCCAGACATACACTAAATCCATCAGCAAGTCATCCAAAGTACAAATATAACTTTTCCAAAAAAAAAAAATATGTAATTTCATGTACAAAAATAGATAAATATATTTTGTCTTTTTTTTTTTCAAAAATCACTCAGATATATATTTCCCCCCCAAAAAAAACCCTTTAACAAAATGTTTAAATAAAATTAGAAATTCTAAAGATGAATATGAAAAATCTTGTAAAGTATATTATTAAATAAATTTATCATTGTCTTGGGGCAATTTAAATATCGCTGCTCTTTTGAATTTAAATAACTATCAACTTTCCATTCGATGGTATATAAAAAACATAACTAAAAAAGATAAATAAATGTATTGTACACCTGCAAATGAAAAGGCAAGCACATGTTGTGTTTATTTATAATAAAAAAAATTATATATATGTATATAAGATGACTAGTCGAATAATCTAATAGAGCGTGATAAAAAAAAAAAAGTAAATACTCGGTAGTTATCCGTTATTTATATACTGACCGACACACACAATTTAAATTATTTAAAAAAAAAATGATTTTATTTTTTATTTAATCAATTTTTTATACTAAAAAACATGGCCTAAATAAGATTTTTAAAAAATCATAAATATACCTTCTAAAATTATTGATATAAGAAATTCAATTTTTTCAAAAAAACAAATTACAAGTGATGATTAATCCAACGGTTTTATATTTTGAATAAAACCGTATTATGAGCTAGATAAAAAAAAAAAAAAAAAATTCTTTCATCTAGTATTTTCTAGCCGTCTATTATCTTCAAGTATATATAAATAATTTTATTGATAGTACCGATTCAATTGTTTTATATGAGAGATAAATCGACACACCTATTTTTGATTTTTATCAAAAAAAAAAACATAATACAAATATTATAAAATGGTTTTATTGTATTAATTTTTTATCTATATTTGTGCTAAATAATAAATTCGTTTTATGTATTTGTTTGTTTAAATAATGGGATTTTTTTGAGGTATATTTAGTTATAAATAATAGGTGAAAGTTATTTTACAATTTAGTATGAAAATAAATTGAAATTTACGCGAGACATTTAACTCTAAATATGTTGTTGTTATTGTTGTTGTTATTGTTGTTATTTTGTATAGGTGTTATTCATAAATGTTCACCTTATTGACCTGCATATTCAATTCAAGTATTGAATAAGTCAAAAATGTATTACCTTAACGAGTTGGCGAAATAAAAAAAACACTACAAACTAACAGTTTAAAAAAAAATTCAACTGTTTAGTTTTTCGAGTTTTTTTTTAATCAAAAATTAAATGAACAAAAATATTTTAATATTTGTTTAATAATAGTATTGACTTTTTGTTTATATTTTAATTTCATTTTAATTTCTGTTGGAATTAATTTGATATGCAAACTAAAGAATGCCCGGTGTTAATATTTTGGTCATGAAAAAATAAAAATAAATATTGTTGATTTGTATTGCAAATGAAAAAATGAAAATTAAATTTAAAAAATTATTAAAGAGTAATTTAACATTGCTGATAATTACATTAGTATAAATTAGTTGAAAAAAAAATTAGTTTCAGTTTTTTTTTTTTATAAAGTTTGTTCTAATTGCCAATTATTAAATGAACCAATTAATTTTTATAACGAGAGTAAAAAAACAATTCTTCCACGTTTATAAAAAAATTTGCAACTATAATTTAAAAATTAATTACTATAAAATTTAAATTACTTTAAAATATTTTCATGAAATTAAATTTATCTAAAATTTAAATTTTCAAAATAAATTATCCAACTTTTGTTATCAACTATTTACTGGTAAATAAATTTTTAAATTACAATATATCAAATTATCATGAAAAATAAAGTTACTTCAAACAAATTTACTGTAAATTATTTCAATAAAAAAAATAAATAAATGAGTTTAAAAGTTTCATGTACGATTAACCGAATGATAAAAAAAAAAAAAAAAAACAATGTTTAATTGTACCCGGCACAACTGGGTACGTATGAAAATTTAAAAAATAAAATGAAATATTTATTCTATTTAAATTATCAAACAAAAAAAAACTTACATATTTGAATATCTTAAATGTTTTATTGACATTAGTGTTGACTGATGATGTCTTACACCGATGACGTTCAATGATAAATAAGAAACAAGAAAAAAAAATAATAAATATATATAAAATAATGTATAAAACATAAAAATTGTGGCAGCACTTGGTGACTGTCGGTGTTTTATTAAAACCAATTGTGTTTGTCGTGGAATAAAATTTTATCTGGATTATTTTTCAACGTTGATAGGACTTAATTTTTAGTTATGTAGGTGGTTGTCATTTATATTTTTGCACATTATTATTATTTGTACAAAAGATAAGCCAAGTGTATATTAAAAATTTAAAAGATAATATAATTTTATTTATTCAATTAATTTTCATTGAGCTTAAAGAAGATAATTAATTTTTTAAAATATTATTTACAATAAAAAATCAGAAATTTCATTTCTCATATTTTCAAATGCTTTTTTTTCACGTATTGCATTAACAATACTTGTTAAATAATTATTTATAATTTTTTTATCACTAAATATTCTCCGACAAGCATAACAAAGATGTTTATTAATTTCATCAACTGATAAATCATTGTCACTATTATTTTTATCACCACAACTACCAGAACAATCACCACATTTTTTATTTCCATTTTCAATAATTGTTTTATCATCATTTAAATTGCCATCAATCATGGCTAGATCATGCTCAGCCAAGGAACCTTTTAATGACACAATTTTCGAAAAATTTGTTGCTTCAATTGCTGATGTTGTTTTATCAAAATGTGCTGTATCAATGTAACCCTCACACATGACACATTTATCAATAGCAACATCATCATTATTTTTAGATTTTGATGATAATTTTTCACCAGTACGAAATATTGCAGCAACAGTACCACCAAATTGTTCATCAAGATCAATAACAAAACTTTCAGTTACTCCTTGAATTGATGAGTATGAATTGTTTGATGATTTTTTCATTGTAAAACTATTTAATTTATGAATATCCATGTAATAATTTAATTCTTGACGTGTAAAATCACGCATTGGTCGAAGTATCATAACTCCAGTATGACGATCATCAATAAAACCAACATCTGATGATAATTGTGCACCTCTTCCCAATGAAACATTACTCAATATTGTCACAGCAAGTGATGTTGAGTCTTCATCAAAGAATATTTTACAACAATCAAAACATTTAGCAACTGTTACTATTAGCTTTTCTCTAATTTTATGGAGAAAATCTTTTTTTGATGTTTCATCTGTTAGATTATTATAAATATTTAATAATTTTTCATCATTGTCATTGATTGAACAAGTGTAATTATTAATTTCACGTAGATCTGGATTTTTTTCATTAAATATCTCACCAATTGACGTGACAAATAATTTAAAATCAAGTGAATTTGTTTGTGTTATTATTTCATTGATTCTAGCTTGTCTTTGTTCAATTGTTTTGTTTAATAAACAACCGTCATCAATATGAACAACATGAGTTTCAAATACAAGACGTTTATGAACAGATTCATGCATTCCAGCTCGAATTAAATTCAATAATGCAACTGAGCCAGATTCACCAGAGTATGCAACAAGCACTTTATCAGATCTTCTGACTATTTTTGATTTACCAAGTGTTGCACGAAATTTATGTGTTACACTTGTTAGAAAACAGGAATTACAATAAACATCTGAACCACGTAATTTAACTGATGCTTTTTCTGTTTTACATTTTAAACAAAAACAATCGTCTCTAAAATAATATTTTAATTATTAATTAATATTATTGTCAATTAATTAATAATAATAATATAACCTCAAAAATTATACTCACAATTTTATTGTATCGTCATTTTTTATCAGCAACAAATCACCACCATTTAAACTACACATTTTTTTATCAAAATTATCAACAAAAAAAATAACAAGTAATTTTTTAATAATATTTATAAAAATAAACGGGTTAATTTGTTAATTTACAATAACACGTGAATGTTTATTTACAAGTTTAAAGGTAAATTTTCATTAAAAAAAAATTATATACAGTAAAAAAAAAGATGGCCGACTTTTGTTCTAGCGGGAAAAAATATTAAAATTCGAAAAAAAAATTGGAACAATTACTAAAATTGACAATAAAAATTGTTTAAATATTAAATTATATATAATTCCTCGAGTAAATATTTATGACTACCACTCAAATATCTAGAGTTCATTTAAATTAATTAAATAAAAATGTGCCTAAAAATTTTATTTAGTATAAATAACAAGGGGCAAGAAATAACTGGATAATAATAATAAATTTATTCAAGTAAATACTAAATTAAATATATATAGAACATTATTTATTATTTTTGTTAAACCATTACAATACAACTTGTGTTTTTATTAAATACAATATTAAATATTAAATTAATTATAGAACTTTAAGTTCTAAGATTATTTGAATTGATATGAACATGTTCAACAGAAAAAATTAATGTGTTTTAAGTAACATAATATTTTTATTTTAAATAAAATGAAACTACATGTTCATGAAAATGATAATTACTAGATTAATTTTTATCTGAGTCATTATTATCTGGCATATAGCGACATATAAAGTTTGATTCACGTAATGATTCGTAAACATCATCATTAATTTTAAAAGAAGTAAATACCATAAATACATCAGGACATTTCTTTAAATTAGCTATTTCTTGAATACCTTCAAGGTTTACTTGTGTATTTTCAACATGCAAATATTTTAGATTTGGTAAATGTTTGAAAAGTTCAATCACTGAGCTATTAGTGACTTGAATGCAATTCGATATGTCAAAGTATGTTATTGTTTCGCTAAATAAATTTTTAATTGACTCATCAGTGATGAACTTATTCTCTTTTCTTGATTGCATTCCTTCAAGATCAAAATATTCTAATTGATTTAATTTATTAAGTGCAATTATACCCTTATCTGTTATACGTGAACCATCTATATGTAAATATTTTAAATTTTTAGCATTAACAACGAGATTTTTCAAGAACTCATCTGTAACATCATAAACCCAACGAATTGTTAAATCCTCGAGATTTTTCATATTCCCAACTGTAGTCATTAAAGCTTCGTTAACTTGAGAATACATCTGAAAGATAAATAATTTATTATTATTATTCGATTATCAATAAAAAACAAAGAATATTTTTTTTGTTTATTGTCAGTTGTTAAATTTATATTTACCGCAATCGATGAATCTTGTAAGCCAAAAGAATAAACTTGTTCAGATTCACATAAAATTACTAATTTTGTCAAAGTTTCACGAACTTGTTCAATTGATTTGACCAAAGTCATTGGTAAAGTTAAATCTTTACATTTCCAATCAATTGTTAATATTTTAAGATGAGACATGTTAGAAAAAACATCTTCAAAATCTTCACTTTCTATTTTGTAAAATGTTAACCAAAGTTCCTCGAGATTTGGACAATTAGACTTGATCAATGGCATTATTTGAGAATTAGGATATCCATATATACTTAGCTTTGTCAAATTACATCCACAAAGATTGATCAAATATTTTAAATCATCTGGATCAGTTTCATGATATTTAAAGGTTAAATTAGAAAAATTATATGCTGTAAAGCCTGAATCAACGAAATCATTACTCCAATCTTTACAAACTGAAAAAATAAAAATTATGATTATTTAATTATACAATTTTTTAAAATGTTTTTATTACTTACTTGTTTCAAGTTTTGGCTGACTAACGAAAAGTGAACGCATGCGCTCCATGCGTTTTTCACGTTGTTCTGAAATTTTTTTATCATCTTCACTTTGAAGTTTCAGAAAATCTTCCTCGCTAATACCATAATGATCATATTCATCATCATTGGTAGCTTTATATATCTTTGGAGTTACTGCACTTAAACTAGATTGATATTTACATACTTTGCTTGGGGAATTGATCTATAATAAACGAAAAAAATTTTTTATTTAATTTAGTTAACAAACATAACGATTACAACAATTAAAAACTGACAATGAAAAATATTATAATTCAGTACTTACTTCGTCTTTCGAAATTGATTTAAATGTTTCAACCCATTGAGGATCAAATACAACAGTCTCCATATTTCAAATTAATCTCTATATAAAAAAAAATCAATGAATTATTTAATTGATAACAATTTGTTAATAATTATTTTTTTATTTAATTAAAGACAAATAAATTTATTTAAAAAATTATTTGCACACCTTTTTTTTCTTTGCACGTTAATAGAAGGACTACACGCTATAGAAAGACCAAGTCGAAAAGAACGTCCTCGAGTCACGACAAGTCACGACTACGATGTCCAGAATGTCTAGTATATAATCCACGTGATGTTCGAACTGGTTTGTTTTAAAAAAAAATGTACAGTATGTGTTGCTGCGCACTATTGTTTGTTATTGTTAATTAGTGTAATTATTAATTTCATGTACACATTTTTTTAACAAAATTATCAACCATAAAAAAAAGAACAAGTCATTTTTAAAAAATTTTTATATAAATAAAAAAGTCAATTTGTTAATTAACAACACGTATCAGTGAAAGTGAATATCAGTGAATATTTACAAGTTTAAAGGTGCATTTTCATCGAAAAAAAATATATACAGTAAAAAAAAGATGGCCGACTTTTGTTTTAGCGGGAATAAATATTAAAATTCGAAAAAAATGTTAAAACAATTACTAAAATTGACAATAATAATTGTTTAAATAATAAAATTACTTATAATATTTTTTGAGTGAATATTAAATGACTACCTCTCAAATGTCTGGAGTTTATTCAAATCAATTAAATAAAAATGTACCTAAAAAGTTTATTTAGTACAAATAACAGGAGGCAAGAAATAACTGGATAATAATAATAAACATATTCAAATGAGAACATTATTTTTTATTTTTATTAAATCATTACAATTCAACTTGTGGCTAATAATATTAAATTAATTGAACTTTAAGTTCCACGGTTATTTGAATTGATATTAATATTATCAATTTTCGTTCAATAGATAAAATTAATGTTTTAAATAATTTTTAAATTTAATATTTTTTTAAGATAAAATGAAACTACATGTTCATGAAAAAATACACGCAATAATAATAATTAGTAGATTAATTTTCATCTGAGTCATAATCAGAATCTGGTATATAGAGACATGAAATTTTTGATTCATTAAATAATGATTCATCAAGATCATCATTAGTTTTAAAAGAAGTATTAATCTGTAAAAAATTATCAGAACCTTTTCTTAATTTAGCTATTTCTAAAATACCTTCCAAGTTTACTTGTGTATTTGTAACATTCATAGATTTAAGATTTGGTAAATGTTTGGAAAGTTCAATCACTGAGCTATTAGTGACTTGAATGCATTTTGATATGTTAAAGTATGTTATTGTTTCGCTAAATAAATCTTTAATTGACTCATCAGTGATGAACTTATTCTCTTTTCTTGATTGCACTCCGTCAAGATCAAAAAATTCTAATTGATTTAATTTATTAAGTGCAATTATACCCTTATCTGTTATACGTGAACCACTTATCCATAAATATTTCAATTTTTTAGCATTATCGACGAGATTTATCAAGAATTCATCTGTAACATCATAAGGCAAACGAATTGTTAAGTGCTCGAGATTTTTCATATTCCCAACTGTAGTCATTAAAGCTTCGTAAACTTGAAAATACATCTGAAAGATAAATAATTTATTATTATTAATTGATTATCAATAAATAATATTTTGTTTTTTTTATTGTAATATAGTTGTTAAATTTATATTTACCTCAACAGATGAATCTGGTAAGCCAATAGGATAAAATTTGTGAGTTATACAATATGAAAATGCTAATTCTGTTAAAGTTTCACGAACTTGTTCAATTGATTTAACCAAAGTCATTGGTAAAATTGGATCTTTACATTCCCAAAGAAGAAACATTAATTTTTTAAGATGAGGCATGTTAGAAAAAGCATCTTCAAAATCTTTACTTTCCATTTTGTCAAATGTCAACAAAAGTTCCTCGAGATTTGGACAATTAGACTTAATCAATGGCATTATTGGACAATATCCATTTACATATATCTTTGTCAAATTATATCCACAAAGATTAATTATATATTCTAAATCATCTGGAAGCTGAGTATCAAACTGTTGATAGGTGAAATTACAAAACTTATATGTTGTAAACCCTGAATCAACGAAATCATTGCTCCAATCTTTACAAACTGAAAAAATTAAAATTATGATTTAATCATACAATTTTTTTTTTATTAAAAATTATACTGTTAATTTTAATTTTATTTTATTACTTACTTGTTTCAAGTTTTGGCTGACTAATGAAAAGTGAACGCATGCGCTCCATGCGTTTTTCACGCTGTTCTGAAATTATTTTATTATCTTCATTATGTCGTTTCAACAGATCTTCCTCGCTAATACCGTAAAGATCATATTCATCATCATTGGTAGCTTTATATAATTTTGAAATGTTTGGACGTGCCCTAAGTTCATGTTTACATACTTTGTTTGGGGAATTGATCTATATAAAACAAAAAAAATATATTATTTAATTTAGCAATTAAAAACTGACAATGAAAAATATTATAATTCAGTACTTACTTCGTCTTTCGAAATTGATTTAAATGTTTCAACCCATTTAGGATCAACTACAACAGCCTCCATATTTCAGATTAATCTCTATATAAAAAAAATCAATGAATTATTTAATTGATAACAATTTGTTAATAATTATTTTTTTATTTAATTTAAGACAGATAAATTTAATTGAAAAATTATTTGCACACCTTTTTTTTCCTGCACGTTAATAAAAGGACTACACGCTAATAAGGCCAAGTCGAAAAGAACGTCCTTGGATCACGACCACGATGTCCAGAATGATGCAAATCCACGTGATTTTCAAACATGTTTTTAAGACCTAACCCAGCCTGACCCAACCTGAACCGACGTAAAAAAAAAAAAAAAAAATAGTACAGTGTGTGTTGGTGCGCGTATACCTGCGCATTGAACATTTATTTATTTATTATGTTACAATATTAATTATTGTTAATAATTAAATAAATATAAAAATAGAATAATATATGATAAAATTTTAAATTGACCTTGAACAATACAACAATCAACACATTTACCTCAAAGTTGATGGTGAAAAAAAAACAAATAAACATCAATTAAATATTGTTAAAAAAAAAAAAGCTATACTGTATATTTTTTTTGGAGCATGAAGTGTCAAATAAAAATACCATGGAGTTCAATGTTTACAAAAAACATGTCATCAAGTGCAAAAACAAAAAATTATTATACAAATTTAGATTTAACAACAAATGCCACACAGGAAGAAGTTAAAGCAGCATATTTTAAATTATCAATGCAATATCATCCAGATAAAAATAATTCTGATGAAGCTAAAATTAAATTTCGTGAAATATCAGATGCATATGAGGTACTTGGTAATTTTAATAAACGTAAAAATTATGATCGTGGTATTAATGTTAAAACAACAGCATATAAATCACATCAACCTGGTGAAAATATTAAAACTGAAGATATAACTAAAGAAGCATTTCGTGCAAGGTCAGAAATATTTCGTCACAGTAGTGCTTTAAATAATCAAAAAATATATGATTTTGATGAATGGACAAAAGCACATTATGGAAAACTATTTAGAAGATCTCAATTTGAAAAACAAGAGCTACACAGAATGATGGAAATTAACAAAAGGTTTTCAGATAGTTCTGATTCTAAAAATGAATTTCCAGCTGTAATATTTGTTGTTGTTGTTTGTTTTATCATGGTAATGTTTGGTGCATCAGTTGATTCAAATTTTGATTATCCAGAAATAAATGAAAAAACAAAAAAATAATATTCATTATATGAATTATAGACAAAATGTTTTTTTCTGTAAATAGTTATGAAAAGAAAACTGTAATAAATAATTAAGTAGATAAATTAATAAATGTTTCAAAATTATATATTATTAATAATAAATTTCACAGTTTTATAATTCTTTTTTTTTTTTTCGTTTTTAAAATGGTCTGTATGATGGAGGAATTGGCATTGGCATACCAATGTCACCAAGTGGATATGGAACAGCACCAGGTGCCATGCCAGGATAATTACTTGTTGGATAACCAGGTGTTGTTGTTGTTTTCATTGTTGATTTTCTCATTAATTCACGCATTTTATCAATTTTTACTTTTCTCAAATGGACTAATTTTTTTCTAATTAAAAATTTCTCAAGAAATTCATCAACAGCATATTCACCAGAAAGAAATGTTTCAGCTAATTTCTATTTGTTTTTTTAAATAAAACAACAATAATAATTAATAAAAATATATAAATTTGTTTTTAATTTATAGAAATTTACCTCTGTTTCTTCTTCAAGTTCAGCAGCAGCTGATTGTAAAAGTTCAAGTGCTGACTCAACAGACATAGATCCAGATTTTTCCTCTAAAATAAAAAGATAAATAATAATTGTCTTCTAAGTATTATTTAACAATTAAGTTATTTATTTAAACTTACTTAATAATTCACGTTTTTGACGAGTATTTTCACCTAATTCAATGCCTTTTTCAATCAGTTCACTTATTGATCTTTTTCCTTCTTCCAACTGTGGCTGTTTTGCTAAATTTACCTCAGCAAGTGATCTATTGCTTGCCATTAATTTTTCTTTTTCATTATCCAAGTGTTTAAACTGTCAAAATAATAACAATAATAATTAATTTATATGAACAATATAATAAAAAAAAATTTACAATAATTTACATTTGAAAATTTCATGTCAGCAATGATTGTTTCAATTTTTTCATCGTCATTTAGAACATCTTTTAATTCTTCAGTTGTCAATCTGTTCATTTTTTGTGATGCTGAAAAAATAACAAATAACAATTAATTGTTAATAATATAAAGTTATTATTATCTAGGTATACATCAACAACTGTCAAAAAAAAAATTAAAGGGCATTTTTAATTTGTTGATAAATCATTTTTAAATACCTTCTTCAAGAGCTCCCATTAAAACAGATGATTCTAAATTTGCCATTATGTTTGTTGGTAAATAAAACTCAATAATGCAATTATTATTTATTATTATGGAGTACTTTTGTTATTGTTAATAGATATTGATAGATATGATGATGATGTTGTTAAAAAATTGCTGATGATTTGGTGCTGCTGTGTGTGGTGAATGTTGATACTATTTTGGTTCATACTTTTGCCACCAGCTAGATAAAAAAAAAAAAACAAAAACAAATAATCAGCTGACATCAAGCAACTGTAATCAACACGTGGGTGATGAAAATTTATTATTGTTTATTGCAACAAGTAAAATTAAACTAAAACTTGATTATAGTAAATATATAATTTTTATTTGTATAATACGGATGAGTTAATAAAAAAATATAATATTTCAAATAAAATTACAACACCTTCGTTTAATGAAATAGATAATAAAGTAGTTTATAAATCGACTGGCAGTCATTGTTGTAAAATATAAATATTCTTTTTTTTTTTTTAGATATACAAAAGTCAAAAATACAACAATTGACTATTTTAATTATGATTGTCTGGCTGAAATATTCATGTATGTGCCACCATTTGAAAGACCTGAAATTGCATCGTGTATGCAACAATTATATCAATTATAATTAATTAAAAAAATAATTTATTAATGATAATTGATATAATTATTTTTTAGTATGTTAAAAATGGAAAAGAGGCCTTAATTCTTCTTGGGGTAATGTCAAAAAACTTAAACAAACTCATTGGGAATATGATGACTATCCAACTCGTTTGGAGAAATATCCAACACACGATGGACAATCATAGTTAAAAAGAAAAAAAAAATTATACCAACTGTTTTCAGTTAAAATAATATTGTACTGAAAAAAAATAAAAAAAAAAAATAAATAAGTAAACAATAATAAAATGTTAACTATTAACTTAATTTTAATTTCGTTGGCATCACTTCAATGGTATACAAATTATTATAGATACTAGTTATGTATTCAGAATTATCAAGTGATTACTTAAATTTATTGCTAGCTGGGTAGGTTGAATCTCAATAACGGCATTGTAATTATCAAAAGAAGCATTTTTTTTTCGTTGTCTTCTGTTATTAACTCGTTATTACTGCCAGCTAGCTGGTCAAGAAAGACTCAATAGATTTTAAGACTTTCAAGACTCATACAAGACTCAATTTCTTCTTTAATTTTGTCTTGAGACTGTTTTTTTTGTTGTTGAAGAGCTTCTTTATTTTTTTCATAAACATCATCAATACTTTTGAATAAATAACCATTAAAGTCACGTGCACTATCTGTTATCGCAAAGAGTGGATCAATAACGAAGTCGTTATTAATATTATTTATTTGTTCCACTGTTTTATTTTTTTTGACGGGTGTGACTGTTAGTGGTACAATACATGATCTAAAACAAAAAAAAATATTAATAAAAGAAATTAATAGACAATATTAATAAAAAAAATATCAACAATAGTTACTCGTGCAAGAAAAAATTGTTATCAGTACAAGCTGCTACAGCAGCTGTAACTGATTCCACATCTCTGAAGACAACGGTGCCTTTTCCTTTGGGAACACCGTCATAATCAACATGAACATAGGCTTTTTTTATATGCCCAAATTGATAAAATGATTTGAGTAAATCATAGTCAGTGATGTTTTGTGGCACATTACGGATTTTAATAGTTGTTACGTGTGGCACTGCTGTAACTTTTATTTTGGTATCTACAAGTATAGTTCCATTGAGTTCTTTGCTTTTATTAAAATTTTCCTGTAAAGAATACCATATTAATAATATATATTTTTTGAACAATTAATAATTTAACTACTTACCATGTAGAGAAATATACAGTTATTTGCAATATCCTTGTAATGGTTAGAAATTTCACCAATCGGTCTGAATAAAGCTAAAATATCAACAAGATTGGTATTTTTTCCAATATTATCAATTCTGATCCAATTATGCTCTTTTGTTTCTACTGTGTTAGAAGGATACCTTCTCCGTAGATCCCACTCATCAGGACACCTATAATCACACTTTAAATTTAGATACTGATAACAAAAAACAATATGATATAGGTATATCTATTAAACAACACGTGGTTAAAAACAACACGTTGTTGTCAATATTATCATCAAAAAGACCATATGTATTTTTTTAATACTTTGTCGGTAAAGTATACCTGCTAAGACGACGAACTCGGGGCATATTTTTATTATATAAATTTGATTGATATAAATATTGATAATATGACAAAAAAGAAAAAAAAAAGATTCTAGACGAACTTGCTCTATAACAATATGTACATATTGAAAATTGAAATAGTTAGCGAATAGTCAATAGATAAGTACGAGCAAGCACGAGCAAGTACGAGAGTTACGATAACAATCAGCGCTAAAATGGCAAATTTGAGAAGCTCGAGGTACATGAGAATTGAAAAAAAAAAAAAAAAAACGTCATGAAAACATGACTTGTCAAAGTTATGATTATTGTTTTTTGTTTTTTTTTTGACGCGTATTTACCGGTGTACAAACTAAAAATTCACGACGCTCTAAAAACGTTTAACAATAATAAATAATATTTTAAATATTATTAGACAGTTTTTGTTAAATAAAAATACATCAAAATGAGCAAAGCACATCCCCCAGAATTAAAAAAGTAAGTAAAATTTATTTCATTAATAAATTTATTAAAAAAATATATTTTGTTTTTGAGGTTAAGTTTTTTAAACAAAAATAATTAATATTTTAATATTTAATTTACAGATATATGGATAAAAAATTATCATGTAAGTATTACAAAAAAATTTAATAAATAATAATTAATTATTAAAAATAGTTTTGCAATTATTAATTTAAATTTAATTACAGTGAAATTGAATGGAGGAAGACACGTTATTGGCATTCTTCGAGGTTTTGATCCATTCATGAACATGGTCATTGATGAAAGTGTTGAAGAGTCCAAAGATGGTTCACAAAATAGCATTGGAATGGTTGTAAGTTGAATTTAAAAAATTATAATAAATTAATTAAACAATAATTATTATAAACATAATATTTTTGCAATAATAATTGTTAATTGTTGTGTAATTTGTTTTTTTGTTGATCAGGTAATTCGAGGTAACAGTGTTATTATGCTGGAGGCACTGGATCGAATATGATTATTAATTAAAAAAAAGAAAAAAATTACTTTTAATAATACAATAAACCAATTACTTATAAAAATTAATAATAAAGTCATTTAAAAGTGAAAAAAGTTGTATTGAAAAATTAATTTATTTTCAAAAAAAACAAAAAAAAAAAAAAAAATATATACCATTTATTTACAGATCATTATTATGAATTATATTAAAAATAAACTCCAAAGGCACACTGTAATACGTGGAAAATTCTCATCAAAAAAAAACTCTAGTATACATTATTTATAGAATAAAATTAAATTACTTATAAAGTTTCTCTTCAGTAATAAAATTAGAAAAAAAAAAAAATAATAATAATAAAGATTCATTAGGTTTATATAATACTCCTAGAATTAATTTTTTAGACTAGGACCAGAATGCCATTAGTAAATTGTGATGTTAAACAATTGATTGTCCTGGTCGACAAAATATTCATAAAAATTTTTAAATTGAAAATAATAATTATCTTTAATTAAAAGCATCATTGTGGAATATATTTTTTTTGTCTTCGATCAACTTTGTCAACTGGATAAATTTTAATATCCAGATTGTGATTCATCAATTACCATTTCAATATCTGAATTTTCATCAGAGTCAATTGGTTCATCTGTAAATAAAATTAATAAAATTATTAATCAAGTAACAAAAAAATCACAACAAAGTTAATAAATATATTTTCTTGGCTTTTACCAATTTCATTTTCAGAATAATCATCTTCTTCAGCAATAACTAATCTATCTTCTTCATCATCATCTTCATCATCACCACCATCACCATTGGAATGTCTCATATTTGTACTTCTCACACCATTAACATTAATTATTTTAAATTTCGGTACAGTTTTTGAATGTTCATTTGTATTATCATGATGATTATTAATATCTTGATCAAAAGCTCCATCATCAATATCATTTTCAATAGTAAAATTCATTTTATCATCTTCCATAATATCAACAGAGCCACCAATACTTGTTGCTTCAACATGTTCTTTATGATCAATCGACATATGTCTTCTTAAATCATATGTATTTGTAAAACCAGAATCACAATAATTACATTTTTCACTCAATTCACCAGTATGACGTGCCAAATGTGTTTTAAAATACCAATCAGTATAAAATCTTTTATGACAAAATTCACATTGAAAATTTTTTGTTTCACCTTTTTGTCTTTTAGTATATGTACCACGTGGTCCACGTAGTACTTTTGGTGTTAATTTTAATGGAATATTTGTTTTATTAATATTATTATCACCATTATTAATATTATTATTATCACCATTATTTATTTTATTTAATCTAGCTTGTTCAGCTTTTTCAGCAGCTGCTTTTCTACGTCTTATTGCTCTATTTCTATTTCTTCTTGTTCTACGAAGATTAAAACTAGTAACTTTATCAATTTTAATATTATTATTATCTTGTTGTTCATTATTATTATTTATTTTTAAAAGTTCATTAATTGCTGTATTAATTGGCATTGAATTAGGTAGTACTGGTTGTATTGGTTGTATTGGTTGTACTGGTTGTATTGATTGTATTGGTTGTAATTGTATAAATGATGTTGTTGGTTTTGGTTTTGGTGCAATTTTAATTGTTGGTGCTGGTAATATTTGTTTTAATTGTCCTTTAATATCTGTTGGTAATACTGTATCAGCAACAAGACAATATTTTGGTATACCTAGTTGATGATGTAATAATGATGGTTCTGATTTTAAATTTGCTATTGGTACAATTCTAACTGGCATAAAAACTGAATTGTTTTGTAATCGTAAAGTATCTACATTGTTATTATTATTGTTACTAATATTATTTATATTATTTTGTTGTTGCTGTTGCTGTTGTTGTTGTTGTAAATGTAGTTGTTTTTGTTGTTGCTGCTGTTGTTGTTGTAAATGTAATTGTTTTTGTAGCTGCTGTAGATGTTGTTGTTGCTGTTGTTGTAATTGTTCTTGTAATTGTTGTTGTTCATGTTGTTCTTGTTGTGCTTTAACCCAATCAGCAATACTTATTGGATAAACTGTTGCTTGAGGTATTGTATTTTTATTTGTATACTCATGATGCTTATCATGCTGATTAATACTACCATTATTCATACATAAATTAATATTATTTTGTTTTTGTGATAATAATGATAAATTATCACTGTTATTTAAAAATTGTGTTGCTGCTGATTTTGGTAATATTAACGATGAATTTTTTGATAATTTTAATTCAATTTTATTTGAATCAATACTATTATTATTATTGTTGTAATTACTATTATTGTTATGACTATTGTTAGTAACAGTTGAAGGTAAATTACTAGACGTTTGAATTGATGATATTCGACCTAAATCAAAAATTGGCTGTTGTTGTTGTTGTTGTTCTTGTTTTTGTTCTTGTTGTAATTTTTTAACTAATTTTGATAGTGGTGTTATTGTTATAATTGGTTCTGGTGGTATTTTATGTTTTGGTATAACATCTAGTTCTCTATTTTTTTTAAGTCTTTGAATAATATTTTCTTCTGTATATCTATCATGAATATTTTCTGATCTTTTAATTTTTAATAATTCATTAATTTGTAATTCTCTTTCACGCATTCTTTGACGTAATAATTTATCAACATCAACTTTATTATGTTGATATATATTTTTTTTAATACAATTTTTATGTATTAAACGTGATTTACGTGTTTTAAATAATACATCACAAATATCACATTTATTTATTTTATCGCAAGGATATAATGGTATTATAATACGTCTACATAAATTATGATCAATATTTAATGCATCACAATTATTATTTTCACAATGTTTTGAAACTGGTGCATTTATTTCTGTTTCATCAATGTTTATAGCAACAATTGGTGATACTTCATTTTCATCAACATACTGTTCAACATTAACATCACACATTATGTATTCACAATTTTCAATATGTCCACAATTTTTTTTACTATTATCAACTCGTTCAAGTATTATTTCTGATTTACCATTATTTTTTGATGGCAATAAATATTCACCTTTTGTGGGTATTGATAAATCATTTGTTTTTTGTATTGACTTTGATGCTGATGTAACATTTGATGTAACAGATGTACAACTACTGTCATTGTTGATGTAATTGTTGCTGTTGTTGTTGTTGTTGTTGTTGACTGTTTCAGCTGGTGTTTTACATATAGCTCTTAAAAGTATATTTGGCTTTTTTAGTAAACGTTTTACTGGATCTGATTGTAATACCTAGATGACAAATTATTTAAATGTATTAATTATTTTAGGTAGGTATATTTAATTTATTGTTTTTATTACCTCAGCAAATGATGTTTTATCAGATAAAAATTCTTGGGTTGCTATAACTCTTGGACTACCAATTGGCACCAATTTTGGTAATGGAGCATACGCTATTTCCATTATTTAATAACTCACATTACATTTAAATGTTTTTTTGTTTTTTTACTTTTTTAAACTTGTTGTTTTTATTTTTCACAAATACTTGATGTCATTTTTAAATTAAATTAATAAGATATTGTATAAAAAATATTATTTTTATATCAAAATATCTATTGATTTTTTTGAAATTAATTAGAAAAATACAAACACACACTTAGAATTGAAGTTTATTTTTTTTTTTTTCAATTTTTTAAGGTTAAATTTATATTGAAAAAAAAATTTTTTTTTTTAAACTTATGAATCATTGTTTGTTAAAATATTATTATTTTTTTAAAATAATAATATTAAAGATTAATAATATACTAGCTAATTAAACGTCAATTTATTTGTTTGTTTTGTTTTGTTTTTTCAAAAGTATTATTGAATTAGATGATTAGATGTCAGACTAAAATTTAGCTTTTTAGTGCGGCTTTGATCAGCGCCATGTTTTTGGTGAACATATTTTTTAGAAAAAAAAAAAAACCAAAAAAAACTTCATACTAAAAACATGATTGATTTAATTTGGCATTAATTAAATTTCCAAAAATGAAAATTCAAATTTAAATAATTTAAAAAAACAAATGCAAATTTGCGATTATTCAAATTTCAAAAATTGTTTTTTATTTTTCAAAAATTTAAATTAGAAAAAATAAAAATAAAAATTTTATATTAGATTTTTTTTTTGGGGACTGTGTGTATGTGTGAGCTCCACACAGTCAAAGAGATAAGTTCCAATTGAACTTTGGTTTATTTGATGTACATATTTATTTATTTTTTTCTTCAAATAAAAAATGAAAATTATAATACCCCAGCTATATGCAATGTCTGCCCCCTCCAATTATTATTATTTTTTTTGTTTGAGCTGGTTGACTTTGTCTTCTTGGCAAATGGCCCAGATCTAAAAATCTTTTTGTTCAATTTAATTTAGTCATTCCCAGTTTATTGCTGAGATTGCTGAAAATTGCAACTTTTAAATTACTCAAAGTAAATATCAATTGATTTCTTTCAAATTCAAGTTTCCATAAACAATTGTTAAACAATTGACAAAAGTTTTTTAACATGACGATGGATTTATCACTATTGTTTAAAGGTTAGTTTATTTTTTATTTAATTGTTAATAATTAATATAAATATATTCATTTGTTTATGAATAATATTATTTCTCTTTTTATCAAATGATTTTCGAAATTTTTCTATTGATCTCTCCCTGTTTCTCCTCTCGCCCACCTGTCAGAAAATTTCGATAAATATTTTTTAAATTAAAAAAGCTGATTTAATGTAAATTATTGCCAGGTCATTTATATTATTATTCAAATAAAAAATTTCATATTACACAGGGAAAATATATTTATATATTTCAACTAAAAAACATCATTTACATATTTTTTAACTAAAAAGAAAAACAACTATTCATTGGAATTGTTTTTTTTTTTCCTTCAACTGTTAATCATCTTATTTTTAAAAATAGATTCTTTTGTTTAAATAATAATATATATTATTTATAATCAAAATGCAAAGTAAAATAATGACTAGCTAATGAACAATGGATTATATTTTCACTTGTTTTTTTTTTTGTTTTAAGTAAAATGGAACGTATTATTTTATTTGTTGTTAATTTTTATTTATTCTCTACGACGTAATGCTTGACGTTCTTTGACATCAATGATTCCAATATTAATAGAAGCAACATATCCATGAATAAGTGATATTGCTGTTTTGACAAATGCAACTGGAGCACAAACAAACATGATTGCTCTGAATAAACTCATCCCGAATACTAAAACAACATATAAAAAAACAAATAAATTTCAATTTAAATTCACATTATTATACCTTAAAAATAAAACAACTTACAAATTGGTCCTTCGGTGAAATGTAATAGGTACAGAGCAGCATAAAATCCTTCATTTCCAGCACACATTATAAATAAAACAAGTTTATTTGTATAATAAACTCTCATTATTGGATTCCCTGACATGTCAATAAATTTATGACTAGTTTTACCCTGCAGTATTGTTCTAAAAACAACCAAAACAAATAATTAATATTAACAATAACATATTAATTAATTAAATTAATAAAATTTATAAACTCACGTGTGTAAATATAACCAGTGACATGATATATCAATAGCCATACTTAATTTAAACCAAAATGCATAATCAGGATAAAACATACTCAAACTTGCAAGTAAACACATTGTTCCACATCTGTCAGTCAATTGATCAAGCATACCACCAAATTTGGTGCTTTGATTAAAATATCTTGCAGCATGTCCATCAACTGCATCCAACAATGCACTTATCACATAACACCATATTGCAATAATATGATTTTTTTCCATAAACCAAAATGATATCAATGCTAGTATTATTCTAGCATATCCTAAAATCCAAAACAAAAAACAACAAAAAATTATTTATTGATCATAAATAAAAATATTAAAAAGAATACCAACAAGTGTTGATTAAATTACATCATATTATCATCAACTCAATTATTACATCATATTAAATATTACCAAATAAATAATTAATTATAATTACCAATGATATTTGGAACAAAGACAAAAATATTTTCCTTTTCACTCATTTTGATGAATATTTATAATTATTTTGACACTTTGTTTATGGAAGCTCTTGATTCTTCTAAATAAAATTATAAAAAATATATTTATTAATTTATAAGTTTTTATATATTTTTATTTTTTAATTATTAATTTATAAATTACCTTTGTTTGTTATTTAACAACCGGCAAGAATACTGAGGTCAACTGGTAGATTTACTTGTCAAAGTGTCAACTGATATTGCTGAATTAAAAAATATATTTTTTATAATAATCGAATGAACATTTTACAATCGAGAATTTATCGATTATTTTATGACGTTATATTCAGGGACGTAACATGATAATTTGTTAATGTTTTTTATTTTTAATAATAACAGGATTTTTGTTTATTTTTTATATTTAAAAAAATTTATTTGTTTATTTAAATTTTTGAAAATTTTAAGTGAATATTTATGAGGTTTTTGTGGGGATTTTAATTTGTCAGGGTATTTTTATATGATGATACGTTCCTGAACCAGGCAGACGACATTTTCGGTAAAGAAACAGCAGCAACTGCTTCACTAATTTTTTTTTTTGTGTGTATTTCCCTGAAAGTTGTCTGTTGTGTTCTTCAGAGTTCAGTTATCGTCTGTTTCTTATTGTGTTTAGTTGTATATATAGTTAAACAGTTTTTATCTATTAATATTTTTGGACGCATCATAAATTAAAATAACAATACAAGTGATTAAGTGAGAGGACAATTTTTTTTTTTTTATTATTACACACCACCCTGTTGGTTTAATCCTTTACCCCCTACGCAGTTGTGTCACACATTCTCAGCATCCTCTTTTTTTTTTTTTTTCTTCTATCATATATTTTTTTTTTTCTTTTTTTTTTTTTGCAATGAAAATATACTTTTAATAGATAATTAAATATTCATTAATTTTTATAACGTATTTTTTATAAATCGCGAATATTTTCATCGCTGGGGAAAAAAAAAGAAAAAAAAAAAAAAATTCATTTTTGAGAAAAAAAAAAAAAATAATAATATGCAAAGTTTTGTCCTTGAGGTGATGTTTGTGTATAAATATAAATTCACATGAATATTTGTTGACTACAGTGTGATTATTTAAAGAAAAAAAATAAAAATTTAATTTTCATTGAAATAAAGTATTAATTTTATTTTCAAAACATAAATAATAATAATAAAATTTATCAAATTGTTGAATAAAGGTGAAAATATTATTGTGTATTAATAAGAGAGTTTTGTGAATATAATAATAAAAATAAAAATGTATTAGTGGCGCTCTTTAGCCTGCCTTCATCAAAGTAAATCCAGAAACTCCCAAGGCAGTCACAAATAAATACAAAAAATAAAAAAAAATAAAAAAAAAAAAGAGTACCAATATCCAAACATTTGTTGGCTCTCTTTTTCCTCCCTCCGGTGGTAGCCAACAACCACCTCTACCACTATCATCACAACACCCTCTCACCCCCTCATTTCCTCTCAACGATCGATACTTGTCAAGAACTCAAAAAAAGAAAAAAATTAAAAAAAAAAAAAAAACAAATTAAGTGTGCAATTTTAAGGAAGTTTAAAAAAATTATTAAATGACAATTTATTAATTAAATCGACAATTTTATTATTTAAAAATTAATACTATTTACATGAGCTTATAATTATTATTTGTGATAAATAATTAATATCATTGACATTTATTTTTTTTTTCTTTTTTTCATTTTTTTTTTTTTTTTCTTCGTTATTTTGTGCTGAGAGGATTTATTGTCAGTTGAGAGTGTTCTTCTAACCTAGAAAAATATAATCTCGGTCAATAAAAAAAAAAAGAAGGAAGGAGTAATAAAAAAAAAAATTTATAAATTTTTACAATTGATATTTTAATTAATAAATATATAAAAGTAAAAATTTTTAAAATGAAAAGAGCTAATATTATTTTGTGAATATTTGTTGTTTTTATTTGAAAATGGGTAAACATATTGAATATATTCGGACATCATTAATAAAACGTTTAATTAATTTGTGAAATGAAGAAAATTTTAGCATACAAAAAAAGTGTGAGAGAGAGAAATGAGGTGGATATAATTCGTAATAATACAGAAAATATAATAACACAGACAAATTCGGTCAAAATGGCCCCAGGGCCGGACAACAGACAAGAAGAACCTGTCACAAATGACAGTAAAAATCAGGATGACACAACAACAACAACAACAACATCATCATCATCATCAACAACAACAACATCGTCATCATTATCCTCATCATCATCAACAGCATCATCATCATCTGTATTAATGTCAACAACAAATGATTTAACTAACAATAATAATCATGGAAATGAAATAAATACAGTTGATGGTGTTGAGTTGAACAATGTTGCTAATGATACGACAGTTATAACTAATACAGATAATTGTACTGATAAACAGGTGAGAAATAAAACAAACAATTTTATTTTAAACTAGATGTATTAATTCACATCCTGATTAATAAAATTATCTCCTTTTTTGGTTGTACTCAATATTTATATCATTTTTTTTTCTTTGAATGATGAAATTTATCATTTTAATGTTATCATTATTCAGTACTTATTGAATTACTTAATCAAAATGTTATCAAGATAATTAACTTTAATTTTTTTCATAATATATTTATGTTTAATTAGGAATTTTAGAAAATTTAAATTTATACGCCTTTGGGTTTGTTTTTTAAGTAGCAGTTTTTTATGGCTGTTATTTTTAATAATTATTATTTTGTATATATGTATACACAAATGAGGAAAAAAAAAAAAGAGTTGGTATTTACTTGGCTGCTATTTACGTTTATGTCTCGCCTCAAATTACTCAGTGTAATGGCGGCGGCCATGCAAAGAAGAGCGCGCCGCGCCCGCTTCGAGTAAAATAATCAGTATAATTTAAGAAATACATAATAAAAAATAAAATAAAAATAATCATATTAATTATAGCGAAATATAATAATAAGTAGTATTAATAAAAGGTGTTATTTCATTTGCAAAAAAACAAATAGAAATTTTAAACAATTAAAAAGAAAAAAATTAAAAATTCCATTTACAAACTTGAAAATAAATAGAAAGGAAATAATTAAAATAAAAAAAAAAAAAAATTGTCAGTGTAGACATGTATCATTTACGCAATTGTGTAGATATATATATATTTTTTTCAACGAGAAATACAAAGTGATTATAGAACCCGCAGTGACGACCTGGGTGCCCTCTAAAAATATAATTTCCGCGCCGGCACTGTTCTCAACATTTTCACGTAATTTACAATTAATTTAAAATAAAAAAAATTATTATTATTATCATGATGATGATGATGATCAAAAATACTGAAAACACCCAAATTAGAAAAGCAGACTTTCTCTCTAAAATTAATCATCTTAAATTTCAATTTTCAAAAATAGAAATATTTTTTTTTTCTTTTTTAATATATTTTGCACGGTTCATCTGATATCACGAGGAAAAAAAAAAAATAATAAAATTGACATTCGAAACGACCAACAGTCTTTCAAGCCTTTATCATTAAAAGATAAATACCAGCTACCACCACCTCCTCCTCCTCCTCTTTCCTCCCCACTTACACTCTGATAACTACTCTTGACAAAAAAAAAAAAATAAATTAATGTGTTAATTTTTATTATTATTGTAACGTCTGAATTTTATTGCATCAAGTTTTTTTTTTTTATTTTATTATCGTTATATCATCGCATTATCAATAATAATTATTTGTAGTTTTTTAATACACCCACAATAATGATTGTCATCATCAATAATAAATATAATCAGACCAGAAAAATTGAGCATTTATTATTTGATGATGATTATTATATTATAAATAATATTAATTAAATTTTGATGATGCCTGGACCTTTATAAATGGTTTTGTAACACTTATCTATTTATAGAGTTACTCCAAAAATTTGGAGTGAACACTCGGCACAGTTCCCATATTTGATCGCACAAGAATCTCACTGGAACGTTATTTTTTAGCCATAAAAAGATTTTTTTTATATTACGTATTGCTTTCTCAAATATAAAAAAAAAAAAATTAATTTATATATTGATAAAAAAAATATATACACACAACTTTCTGTTGTTAATTTAATTTTTTAAATAATTTTTTTTTTTTCTTGTTTACATCATCAATGATGATTGAATCACCAATATGTATTTTTTTTTTTTTTTTCTGGATTCCAGTGTCACTGCTGATTTGATACACTTGCCATTACGTAATATCGTTTTTTTTTTCTGCCTTGTAATCACGACTATATATATTTTTTTTTTTAACAAACGTATAGCTTGACTTGCTATTTTTTTTTTCTCAAGGCTTTGCTGTCTCATATCACATTTTTTAATTTTAATATTCGAAAAAAAAAAAACAAAAATGACAAAAAAATTATTACTCAATAATATTGATATATTTAATATATTGTTATTAATAAAAAAAAGGTGTGTTTTAATAATGTGTGTGTTTATTTTTTTATTTCAGGAAGTTACGACGTTGAATGAATGGGAATTGAAGGCACTTCTTGATGAAGCCATAACATATACTGGCTCAACTCGTGATCGTGAAGCAAAATCAGATTTATTCAAGGTAAATGAACTCAAAAAAAAATATTAATAATAACAATAATGAATTATAAAACAAATTGAGGAAATTGTCATCAGCTATCAAGTGGTGCAATAAATAATTATTAATTTAATGTTTACAGGTACTTTTAGAAAAAGCCCAAGTTGATGAAACAAAAGAAGGTTCTCAAACAGCTACAAATTCACGTTCTTCTCAAGTGCCAAGTGCAAGTCGTCGTCGACATAAACGTGATTCAGTATCTGAACGTTTAACTCATGGTGGTTCATTACAAAATTTAACACAACCAATTAATTCAGAATTTGACAGTAGTTTTTCATATCTTGCATCTGGATCTAGTCATACATATGGTGGAGGTAGAAGAAAAAATAATAAAAAACATACTGGTCCAAGTGTATCAGCACGTCAAAGAGAAGGTGGTTCATTACCATCAAATGTTAATACAACACATAGTCTTGTTTCATTGACAAATTTTGATCTTATATTTGATAAAAAGGTATAAATTATTAATTGATTTATTTATTTAAATATTATTTAATATATATATTGTATAAATAAATTAAATTTTTATTTTTATTTACAGACAAGTTTTAGTGAAGAACGTGCAGTATGTGATTGGGCAAAAGAGGATAAACCAAAATCACTTGATAAACCAGATAAACCATCATGTAGTGGTTCTTTAAAAAAAGAAGATAAAGATTTTAAAGATAAAAAAGACAATAATAATAAACCAACAGATAATTCAACTTCTATCAGTATAAATGATACGGAAATTTGTAAAAAATCATCAAATAAAATGTTGGAACCAGATATTTCACCACCAGATAATCAGGTAGAATCAAGTTTGTCAACAGACACTGAAAAAATTGATAGTGCTGATTCTGTTATTGTTGATGATAAAAATATGGTGAATGGAAATGCAGCTACACCTTTAATTATTGATGAACTTAGTGGTGGTGGTGGTGTTGATGGTGGTGGTAAGGGTGACAGTGTTATCGACGTTAATTCTAATGCTGAAATAAAAGAAACATTAGATTTCTATAAATTTGAGAGTGAACAAGATGGCATTGAGATGAAAGTCATAGAGCCACGTATGCTAACACAGCTAGTGTCACGTTTACCATTAGAAACAGTTCAAACACCAGTTGATAGTGCAATTGAATTTCCATTTGAAAAGTATGATCCACCAAAGATAGCTAATAATGATAAATCTATACCAATAATGCATTCATGTAATGATACTGATACTAGTTTAACAGTTGCTCATGGAGCATCACCAGCACAAGGAAAAAATACAAGTAGTCAAATAAATACTGCCATGACACGTGTAACATCATCAACAGTGTTATCAAATAAAGATACAACAACTACAACGACAACAACAACAACAACATTACCAACACCAACAACAACAACAGCATCATCATCAGCAGCAGCATCAACAATTGCTGGTGTTATTGAAAGAAAAACATTTGATGAAAATGGTAATTCATCACTAGGACAAACAAGTTCTGATCGTAAAAAACCTCGTAGAAAAAATGAAAAAGGAATTGTCACAACTTATAACGCTGAAAAAATTGCGGGTCATTTAGATGTCAAAAGCCTTGATGAACTTGTTAATTATATTGAAAATAAAGATACTAAAGATACTAAAGATAATAAAAATATAAAAAAAAGTAAATTATCAAAACCAACAGTTAAAGATAAACCAAAACCATCATCATTATCATCATCACGTGATACTAAAAGTGATATTAAAAATAATATTAATAATACAACATCAACATCAACAATTGAAGATACTACACCATTGTCAGATAAAAATAATGAAATAACAACAATTGAATTACAAGATAATAATGTTACTGTTACATCTACATCTACAGCCATTGTTGGTACTGTTGATGATGTTGGTGTTAGTGTTTCTGTTGCTTCAACTGTATCAAGTAGTAGTAATAATAATATTAATAATAATAATAATAATAGTAGTAATAATAATAATAAAAGTGTTAGTGGTGGTAGTGGTAGTGGTTTACGACGTGTTAAACAAAAAAGTACTGGTGATACAGATATTAATATAAATTATGAAGAAAAAATAAAATCAATATATTCAAGTGATCCTGGTGTTGAATATAATAATAATAAAAAAATACGTCCATTATCATCACAACGTAAAAAATCAAGTGTTGATCCTGAACAAGATTTCCAACAAGTTGTTAATAAGAAAAAAAATAAAAAAACAAGAAGAAGTTCAAGTGGTGATCGTCCAACAAGTATGAATTGTGGTAATGGTAATGGAAATACAATAAATCATACAACAAATATGGGTAATGGTTCAAATACATCAACATATTTACAAAGAACAAGAAGCTATAGAAATCAAACAGATACAAGAAGAAAATCATCAAGTAGTGTACCACCAAGTGATAAATCAGATACAAGTGATCATGAAAATGATCATGATTCAGTTAATTCATTTCCCGTAACATCAAATACAAATAATGATTTGAATAAAGTTAATCAACAAATAGCAACATCATCATCATCATCATCTGGTACACCACAAACAAGTTATGCAAATATAACTAAAACAACAACAATAAATATAACAAATGGACAAAATACAACAACAACAACAACATCATCATCATCGTCATCTGGTAATGTACCAAATATATTAAATACAGTTAATTGGCCAACAGTACCAGATAAAACCTCATCTGAACCAGATAAATCATCACCAAAATATTATCCACCATCAAATGAATATACAAATGATTGTAAAATACGTCATAAAAATTATGCAAATACAAATGTACGTGATTTTAGTACAAGTTTAGAAAGTCCAACATCACCAATAACAAATAGTAAAACAAAACATGCTGAAGCACGTGAAGAAGCAATTAATAAAAATATGCAACTTATAAAATATGTACGAGATCAAACTAATTTAAATGATAATCAAAATATTAAATATGATAATACACCAAGTAGAAATGTTGATAAAAATAATGCCAATAATAAAATTACAAATTTACCACCAAAAAATAATAAAAAAATTAATATTAATAATAATAATAATAATATTAATAATGATAGTGATAATCAAATAGATAATATTGTTAAAAATAATAAATTAGATGTAATAATTCAACAGCATCAACAGCAACATGATGCTGAAAAATCATCAACTGTTAAAATTGATAAAACAAAATTACCAAATACTGACAGAGAAGAAAAAAAACCATTGATAAATAAAATAAACAATGCAGATGAACCAAAAGATGTTTTGAAAAAAATTGATTCACAAGTATCAACAGCAACAACAACACCAGCAACAACACCAGCAACATCACCACCTAAAAACAAAGCAGTTATATTGTTGGATGAGCATGCATTTACTGAACCAACTGGATGTAACTTTGGCTTTGGTGTTAATCCTGATTTTTTAAAGCCTGGTGAAGTTATTAATCCTCTGTTATTACAGCCTAATGAAAATATTAATCAACAAATATCACAGCCTAATGAAAATATTAATCAACAAATATCACAGCCTAGTGAAAATATTAATCAACAAAGATTACAACCTAGGGAAAATAATCAACAAATGATACAGCCAAGAGAAAACCATCAACAAATGTTACAACCACGAGAAAATAATCAACAAATATTACAACCAAGAGAAAATAATAATCAACAAATATTACAGCCAAGAGAAAATAATAATCAACAAATAATACAGCCAAGAGAAAATGTTAAACGATCTGATAATAATCGTGGTCAATATCCACCATCAAATAAAAATTTTAAAGGACCACAACAACAGCAACAACAACAGCCATACCACCAACAACGACAACAGCAGCAACCACGACAACAACAACATCACTATCAACAACAACAACACCATCAGCAATACCATCAGCAACAGCAGCAACAACAGCATCAACAACAACAACAACAACAACAACACCACCACCAGCAACAACAACAACAATATCGTGAAAGTGGTATACACAATCGTCAAAATTATAATGGATCTCGCCATCATCAAGGACATCATCCTCCTCAACAAATTTTTATGGAACCAACACAACAATTACTACCAGCTCCATCACCATCAACAACTGATTGTCCAAAAGACAATTCACCACTAAATGATGATAGTCAATTGATACCTGTGACTATTGGTCCAAGTTTCCCAGATGCTGATGTTAATAAAAAATTAGCATCGTTGCATTTTCAACTGCCTACACTTCATGAAACACAAAATGAAATTGTTCAACATCATTTGAATGGTAAATATATTTATTAAAATAAAATTTTGATTTTCAATACACAATAATTAATTATAATTTTATTTATTTCAAATCATTTAGCTTGGCAAAATACAGTTCAACCAAAACGTCCTGATGACAAAACAACTCCAGTTTACTACAAGGATGGAGAAGAACAATAAAAATTAGGATTTATAAAAAAAAAAATAATTAAAAACAATTATCCTCGCTGAAGACAATGTGAGTTTCAAGCATTTTTTTTTTTTTTTTCGTATGATTTTCAAGTGACTTTTTCAAGTGCTTCAGTACTTTCTTTTTTTTACTTTTCATTTTGTTTTTTTTTTTTTTCTTTTTATATATAATTATTATTTTTTTTTTATTTTTTGAGTAATTTAAAGTGTAAAATGTTTATTTGATAAATCAAAAGACTTAATGGTGAATTTAAAAGTGGTGTTCAATAAGTCATTGTAATAAAGAATATTTTATTTATAAAATTAAAGCAACGAACTTGATAAAAAAATTTAGTTTTAAATAAAAAAAAGTAGACAAAGAGAGAAAAAAAAAATTAATGTAAATACTGTGAAATCTGATATAGTATTTTCAGAAATTGAACAATTTTTTTTTTTCCTAATTATAACTCTTAGAATAATGAATTAATCTTGTTGAAAAAAAAAAAATAAATCATAATTACTGAGACAATGAATAAATGAATTTCAAATAATCTTATTTATAATTAATTTTAAAAAATGCATGGAAATGAAGTTGTTTTTTTTATTTTCAATATAATTTTATTAAACTTTGATGCCTGATATGTTTTAGAGTTTAATAATAATTAATAAAAAGAAATATATTTATGTGAAAAAAAAGCAATCATCAACTTCAAAGAACGATTTAAAAAAAAAAACATGTACAGATATTTGAATTAACAAATGAATATTATAATTTCCATTGTGTAAAAAATAATTATAGTAATAATAATCATTGTGCTTTAAAATCATTAATTTCTGGCTGCGGTAATAAAGAATGAAATTTGTGTTTAAATAAAAAAATAAAAAAGCAAAAAAATTGCATCATAATATTTAAATCATATTAAATTAATTTCTGTAATTTTTATTAAAGACTCGCTTATTGAAATAGATAATAAACTAATAAAAATAAAAAGAACAAATTGTCATAATTAAAAAGAAATATTGTTTTCAAGGTTTTTTTTTTCTTTTCTTTTCTCTTATTATTTAAATTAAAATATAAATAATTTTAAATGATTGCTGCTCTCGTACTTGGACATTTAAAAATATTTAATTATTATTTTTAAAAAGACTGGTTTATTTTCATTTTGAAGCACACACACACACAAAAATAAATAAAAAAATTAAAATCATTTTTCAATTTAAAATAAAAAATACTAAAAAACAATGTATATATATTTTCCAACTAGTCTTTTTAATTTTTAATTATTTCATTTAAAAAAAAAACATATTTGTGAATTGATCATATCAGTACTTCAAAATGAAAAAAAAAAATTAAAATTAAAAATTAATTTTTTTGTTATTTTAAAATATAAAATTTTTCTTTTGCTCAGCATTTCATTTTATTATTAATATTATTATTATAAATCATAAGACTTGACTATTATTATTTATTTATAATTATCAAAAAAAATATATTAATCATAAAAATAAAAAATTAATAATGCCATCTAATAATGTCTTCAGTTTGCAAAATAATACAAAAAAAAAGAAAAACAAAAATTATGATTAATTTCGAAATTTTAAATTATGTTTTGCAGTGATAATAAAAAATCTATGGATTGCAAAAATAATTAAATCAATAAAAATAATAAATATACAATATATAATGTAAAAAATAATGATAAATAAACTAAAAAAAAAAATATATATATATTATACATAAACACATATATGTGTGAGAGTGATTGACCCGCTGGTTGGGTCTTGGAATGACTTGAATTTCTATATTTTTTTTTGTTTTAAATTCATTTTGTAAGACTCTACATAGCGAATTTATTCTAGATGTGTAGATTTTATTCTTCTGGATATGACGAATGAATGGATATAAAATAACAATGATAAATAAATAAATAAATAAATAATTGGTGTCCAAATGAGTTCGTGCAGCAGCAATCACATGAACAAAGTACTCGATCGCTTAAAGCGATAAAACAAATTTAAAAAAATATTAAAATAAATAAATAAATATATATATAAATTAAATAATAGACTATAATAAATACCAATAATATAAACAAATAATAATAATAGTAATAACAAATAAAAATAAAAGCATAAAAATTAGTTTTAAAAAAAAAAAAATAAATAAATGTGCGTTGAATCCTGGGTAAGTTTTTTTTATTGATGAGTGTGATGATTTAAAAAAAAAATTATTATTATTAAATGGATAAATGGTTATTTGTCCAATGTAGTATTAACGATAAATTAATTCTTACAGAAAAAAAGTCGTTAAAAAAATTATAATTAAAAAAAAAAAAAAGAAAATGATTAAAAAAAAAAATGTTGTGTTATTTGTTTTTTTTTTTTTTCTTCATGATAAAGATAAGATTTAAAAAAAAAAAAAAATGTAAATTTATAATTATGAAAAACACGAATTTCAAATGTTAAATGTCTGTGGAAAAAAAAATAAATTTCTTCCTATTTTAGTTTATTTCGAAAAAAAAAAATAATTAATTTTCTTGATTAAAAAAAATATATATGTATAAATAAATAATTATATTAACGGCAACTGTATACGGGCATGAAATAAAAAAACAGAAAAGAAAAAAAAAAATGAAATAAAAAAAAAAACCCAACAAAATATAAAAAAAAATAAATTAATAATAATTGTAATGGTTTATTAAATTTAAAAACAGAAAATTTATCATTATAAATATTTCTGTGTTGGAAAAATTTGGAAAATAATAAAAAAAAAATGACGAAAAGTAATAATTAAATACCAAATTAAATGAAAAAAAAAAAATAAATAAATAATTACACTTAAATTATATTAAGGGTAATTATTGACACTACTTGTTATTAATTATTTTTTTTTTTTAAGTTGCCACAGTTTTTATACTTTGGAAATTATTTACGTGTGTGTGTACAGCGAATGAATGATAAAAAAAAAAAAATTAATTGATAATAATCATGTTATTAAAACAAACGAAAAATGTAAAAAAAAAAAAACAAAATAATTGATTGAATGAAAGAGAAAAATGTTGCTGCCAACATTTGTGTTGCCAAAGTTCATTTATTTAATTTTTCTTTCAATATGAATTTAATTTTTTTTAATTTAAAAGTGAAAAAAAATACGCTGTTTTCGTCTCAAACTGTGAATTCAATTGAAGTTATTAATTATTAATATTGTAACAATATAAATAAAAAAATATATTAAATGATAATTCATGTTATCGATCAGTAAATTTAAAGTTAAAAAAAAAAAGAAAATAATGTCTTAATTTGTTATTATATTATTATAATTTAAATTAAATTAAAAAAAAAAAAAATAGATAAGTATTAATAATTTTCCGAAGCAAAAAAATAAACAACAAAAAATCTATATAAATAAATATTATAACTGCATAATAGTCACTATAAAAATAGTGACTATAAAAATATTCATATTTATTTGACAAATTAATATTCTTTTTCAATGATGATCTTTATTGTGTCACCAAGTTGATACTAAATCGAATAAGTATTTTAATTTTATTTCCAGTTATCCCAAATACCATCAAAATCAATAAATTTTATATGATAAAAATTTAATTGCATTGCACAAATTTAAATAAAATTTAGTACTTGTCAGTTCTCAATAACCTTTTCATTTCTTAAATAAAATTAAATTCAGTATGATATTATATTTTAATTGAACATAGTTATTATAATCTTTTTTTTTTCTTAAATCTATGATTATTACATTTACTTGATGTACTTTCATGTTATATTTTAATTTTAAAATTTTTAAAATTGAAAATCAATTATTTTATTAATCTAGCATTATATGCTATATTGATCAATTGTTAGATATGGCAATTCTATTTTTTTTTTATCACACTTTAATGTAACAAGTATATACAAAGGTATTTTTCGTTTGCTTGACATTTCTGCTGCTTTTTTGAGAAATTCAACAGTTACACTTGTCCCCACAAAACAAATTTCTTCCAGCTCTGGTGAATTTTTAAGAACTTTAATGGCTGAATCGTCATTAATTTTATTGTTGAATTCAAAACTTACTATCCTCAGGTTTTTCAGAAAGATGATTGATGAAGAATCAATAGTGGTATTATGGCCGAAAAAAAAAAGATCTTTCACATTCATCTTTGAAATTGTTACAATACCAACATTAGTTATATCATTCCAATACATGTATAACTTTGTTACTTGCTTCAAGCTATTGGCAATAGTATATAGACCATCATCTGTAATTTTCAATTCAAGCAAATGTAATTGCGTGATATTTTGCATATTTTCGAACTGAAACGTCTGAACTAAGCCCAAGTAAACGTCATGATCAGTATATACTAACATCTTATCATACAGATATTCGCGAAGATCTTCGGTAGGTATTATACCACTAATATCAACTCTTTTCAGAGCCTTCAATTCACGAATCACCTGCAAACGCAATTAATAAGTAAAAGAATATTTTTGATTTTTTTTTTTTTTTGTAATATAGATATTTATTTAGTGTAACTTACACAAATGGTTTCTTCTGAAAATTGGCAAGAGTCACGCTCTTTTTCTTTCCAATTTAACAGAACCAGATCAGTCAATGTATCAGCAACGTTTCTTAATGAATAGATTAGATTAAGAGGTATAAATTTATCATTAATGTCTTGAAATATAATTGCTAATACTTTGAGCTTAGATAGACGTGAAAATGCATTATATAATAAGACATCGTCAATGAAGGTGAATCTCAATCGAAGTTCCACAAGGTTTGGACAACATTCATTAATAACTGGCACAATGTTACAATGACGATAAGCTGTCAAGTCTAATTTTGTTAAATAACGACCACATTTATATATCAATGATTTTAAAAAAGTAAATTGTTCATAGAGTTTTGGATAATTCTTGAAACAAGTTGGATACTCATTATATTCCCAGTGAGTTAGTTCAAATTTTTTGACGTTACTCCAAGAATAATCAAGGGCTCTTTTCCATTTTTGACATACTAAAAAATAAATATAATTATTATTACTAAGTAATTCGTTTAATCAATTTTAATTGATATTGTAATTATCATACCCAATGCAATTTTTTGTCTTTCACATACTGGCACATACATGAATATTTCAGCCAGACAATCATCATTAAGATGGTCAATTATTATATTTTTGGCGTATGAATAATCATGAATCTGATAGTCTATCTAAAAAAAATCATAAATATTTATATTTAACAGCAATAATTGAATAATTAATCTACAAGCATGTTTTTTACTACAGCTGTACTTTCTACTAACCTCATTGTTTTTTTCGTTAAAGTAACGTGTTAAAATTCCACTTTTAAGCCTGTATTTTTTAACAACAGTGTTTTTTAATTCTAATTGACGTTTTTTTGTAAACTCTTCCATATTTCATGAAATTAAAATTAAAATAAAATATCCACTATAATCAAGTTTTGGTTTAATTGAGTCTGATTCATTCAAATTTGAATTTTGGTTTTTGCAATAACCAACAACCCAACAACAAACAAACATTCATCCCAGTACCCACGTGTTTCTGTTGATTGATGTCAGCTGATTTCCTTTTTTTTTTTTTTTATCTTTCCTAAACTTCTCTAAACCCTGCTAAACCCTAAGTGAAGAGAGATGTCATGCAACAGCTTCTTTCATTGACTGTCAGTAAAAAAAAATCTTTCAAAATAATTGATTGAATGTTTAATTTTTCTTTCAATGTAAATAAAATTTTTTTATAATTAAAAAGTGAAAAAAATACCCTGTTTTTGTCTCAAACTTTAAATTCAATTGAAGTTATTAATTATTAATATTGTAACAATATAAATAAAAAAATATATTAAATGATAATTCATGTTATCGATCAGTAAATTTAAAGTTAAAAAAAAAAAAAGAAAATAATGTCTTAATTTGTTATTATATTATTATAATTTAAATTAAATTAAAAAAAAAAAAACTAGAAAAATATTAATAATTTTCCGAAGCAAAAAAATAAACAACAAAAAATCTATATAAATAAATATTATAACTGCATAATAGTCATGACTATAAAAATATTCATATTTATTTGACAAATTTATATTTTTTTTCAATGATGATCTTTATTGTGTCACCAAGTTGATACTAAATCGAATAAGTATTTTAATTTTATTTCCAGTTATTCCAAATACCATCAAAATCAATAAATTTTATATGATGAAAATTTAATTGCATTGCACAAATTAAAATAAATTTAGTACTTGTCAGTTCTCAATAACCTTTTCATTTTTTAAATAAAATTAAATTCAGTATGATATTATATTTTAATTGAACATAGTTATTATAATCTTTTTTTTTTCTTAAATCTATGATTATTACATTTACTTGATGTACTTTCATTATATTTTAATTTTAAAATTTTTAAAATTGAAAATCAATTATTTTATTAATCTAGCATTATATGCTATATTGATCAATTGTTAGATATGGCAATTCTATTTTTTTTTTATCACACTTTAATGTAACAAGTATATACAAAGGTATTTTTCGATTGTTTGATATTTCTGCTGCTTTTTTGAGAAATTCAACAGTTACACTTGTCCCCACAAAAAAAATTTTTTCCAGCTCTGGTGAATTTTTCAGAACTTCAATGGCTAAATCGTCATTAATTTTATTGTTGAATTCAAAACTTATTATCCTCAGGTTTTTCAGAAAGATGATTGATGAAGAATCAATAGTGGTATTATGGCCGAAAAAAAAAAGAATTTTTACATTCATCTTTGAAATCGTTACAATACCAACATTAGTTATATCATTCCAATACATGTATAACTTTGTTAATTGCTTCAAGCTATTGGCAATAGTATATAGACCATCATCTGTAATTTTCAATTCAAGCAAATGTAATTGCGTGATATTTTGCATATTTTCGAACTGAAACGTCTGAACTAAGCGCAAGTAACCGTCATGATCAGCATATACTAACATCTTATCATACAGATATTCGTGAAGATCTTTGGTAGGTATTATACCACTAATATCAACTCTTTTCAGAGCTTTCAATTCACGAATCACCTGCAAACGCAATTAATAAGTAAAAGAATATTTTTGAATTTTTTTTTTTTTTGTAATATAGATATTTATTTAGTGTAACTTACACAAATGGTTTCTTCTGAAAATTGGCAGGAGTCACGCTCTTTTTCTTTCCAATTTAACAGAATCAAATCAGTCAATGTATCAGCAACGTTTTTTAATGAGTAGATTAAAATATGAGGTACAAATTTATCATTGAAATTTTGAAATATAATTGCTAATACTTTAAGCTTGCATAGACGTGAAAATGCATCATATAATATCACACGGTCAATGGAGGTGAATCTCAATCGAAGTTCCACAAGGTTTGGACAATATTCATTAATAACTGGCACTATGTTACAATGACTATAAGCTGTCAAGTCTAATTTTGTTAAATAACGACCACATTTATATATCAGTGTTTTCAAAAAAGTAAATTGTCCATCGAGTGTTGGATATTTCTTTAAACAAGTTGGATACTCATCATATTCCCAGTAAGTGAGTTCAAGTTTTTTGACATTACTCCAAGAATGATCAAGGGCTCCTTTCCATTTTTGACATACTAAAAATAAATATATTAATTATCATAAGTGAATCAATTTTTTAATTAATTAATTGATATTTTTATTATCGCATACCCAATGCAATTTTTGGTCTTTCACATGCTGGCACATACATGAATATTTCAGCCAGACAATCATCATTGAGATGGTCAATTATTATATTTTTGGCGTATGAATAATCATGAATCTGATAGTCTATCTAAAAAAAATCATAAATATTTATATTTAACAGCACTAATTTAATAATTAATCTACAAGCATGTTTTTTACTACAACTGTATTTTCAACTAACCTCATTGTTTTTTTCGTTAAAGTAACATGTTGAAATTTCACTTTTAAACTTGTATTTTTCAACAAAAGTGTTTTTTAATTCTAATTTACTTTTTTTTGTAAACTCTTTCATATTTCATGAAATTAAAATTAAAATAAAATATCCACTATAATCAAGTTTTGGTTTAATTGAGTCTGATTCATTCAAATTTAAATTTTGGTTTTTGCAATAACCAACAACAAACATTCATCCCAGTACCCACGTGTTTCTGTTGATTGATGTCAGCTGATTTCCTTTTTTTTTTTTTTTATCTTTCCTAAACTTCTCTAAACCCTAAGTGAAGAGAGATGTCATGCAACAGCTTCTTTCATTGACTGTCAGTAAAAAAAAAAGCTTTCAAAATAATTGATTGAATGTTTAATTTTTCTTTCAATGTAAATAAAATTTTTTTATAATTAAAAAGTGAAAAAAATACCCTGTTTTTGTCTCAAACTTTAAATTCAATTGAAGTTATTAATTAATAATATTGTAACAATATAAATAAAAAAATATATTAAATGATAATTCATGTTATCGATCAGTAAATTTAAAGTTAAAAAAAAAAAAGAAAATAATGTCTTATAATTTGTTATTATTCTATTATAATTTAAATTGAAAAAAAAAAACTAGAAAAATATTAATAATTTTCCGAAGCAAAAAAATAAACAACAAAAAATCTATATAAATAAATATTATAACTGCATAAAAATCATGACTATAAAAATATTCATATTTATTTGACAAATTTATATTTATGTATTTCAATGATGATCTTTATTGTGTCACCAAGTTGATACTAAATCGAATTAGTATTTTAATTTTATTTCCAGTTATCCTAAATACCATCAAAACTAATAAATTTTATATGATAAAAATTTAATTGCATTGCACTGGAAGATCAAACTCTCTTCAAGAATTATATCCTACTTTAATTTCCTAATTTTTTTGATCACCATTCCCTAGTCACAATGATCAAACCTTGTTTTCTTATTTTTTTTAAATATTTTTCTTAAAAATTGAAATAAATTTAGTACTTGTCAATAACCTTTTATTTTTTAAATAAAATTAAAGTCAGTATGATATTACATTTGACTCTATTATATTTTAATTGAAAACAGTCATTATAAATTTCTTCTTTTCTTAAATCTATGATAGTTACATTTACTTGATGTACTTTCATGTTATATTTTGAAATTGAAAATTAATTATTTTATTAATCTAGCATTATATACTATAGTCTGTAAAATGCTCAATCGTTAAATATGACGATTCATATTGTTTTATATCACACTTTAATGTAACACCAATATGCAAAGGTATTTTTCGATTGCTTGATATTTCTGCTGCTTTTTTTAGAAATTCAACAGTTACACTTGTGTCCATAACGAAAAACCGTTCCAGCTTTGGTAAATTTTCAAGAATTTTTATGGCCCAATCGTCAGTAATTTTATTGCTGTGTGTAAAACTTATTGTCAAAAGGTTTTTGATCAAGATGATTGATGAAATATCAATAGTAGTATTAGGGCCGACAAAAGAAAGAATTTTTAATTTCATCTTTGAAATTGTTGCAATACCAACATTAGTTATATTTCTCCAAGACATGTGTAACATTGTTAAATGCTCCAAGTTATTGGCAATAGTATACAGACCATAATCTGAAATTTTTAATTTATCCAAACGTAATTCCTTGATATTTTCAAACGGAACCGTCCCAGCTGAGTGAAAAAAAACATCATGATTAGAGAATAGTGACATCTCATGATACAGATAGATTTGAAGATCTGTGGAAAGTATTATACCACTAATATCAACTCTTTTCAGGACCTTTGATTCACGAATCACCTGCAAACGCAATTATTACAAGTAAAATTAATAAAAATAATATTTTTTTTTTGGTAATATAGATATAAAGTTTAACTTACACAATCAGTTTCTTCTGGAAAAATACAGTAGCCACACTCTTTTTTTTTCCAGCTTAACAGAACCAGATCAGTCAATGTATCAGCAACGTTTCTTAATGAATAGATTAGATTAAGAGGTATAAATTCATCATTAATGTCTTGAAATATAATTGCTAATACTTTGAGCTTAGATAGACGTGAAAATGCATTATATAATAACACATCGTCAATGAAGGTGAATCTCAATCGAAGTTCCATAAGGTTTGGACAACATTCATTAATAACTGGCACAATGTTACAATGACGATAAGCTGTCAAGTCTAATTTTGTTAAATAACGACCACATTTATATATCAATGATTTTAAAAAAGTAAATTGTCCATCGAGTGTTGGATAATTCTTTAAACAAGATGAATCCTCATCATATTCCCAATGAGTTAGTTCAAGTTTTTTGACATTACCGCAAGAATCAAGGACTCTTTTCCATTTTTGACACACTAAAAAATAAATATAATTATTATTACTAAGTAATTCGTTTAATCAATTTTAATTGATATTGTAATTATCATACCCAATGCAATTTTTTGTCTTTCACATACTGGCACATACATGAATATTTCAGCCAGACAATCATCATTAAGATGGTCAATTATTATATTTTTGGCGTATGAATAATCATGAATCTGATAGTCTATCTAAAAAAAATCATAAATATTTATATTTAACAGCACTAATTTAATAATTAATCTACAAGCATGTTTTTTACTACAACTGTATTTTCAACTAACCTCATTGTTTTTTTCGTCAATTTCACTTTTAAACTTGTATTTTTCAACAAAAGTGTTTTTTAATTCTAATTTACGTTTTTTTGTAAACTCTTCCATATTTCATGAAATTAAAATTAAAATAAAATTTCCACTATAATCAAGTTTTGGTTTAATTGAGTCTGATTCATTCAAATTTGAATTTTGGTTTTTGCAATAACCAACAACAAACAAACATTCATCCCAGTACCCACGTGTTTCTGTTGATTGATGTCAGCTGATTTCCTTTTTTTTTTTTTTTTATCTTTCCTAAACTTCTCTAAACCCTAAGTGAAGAGAGATGTCATGCAACAGCTTCTTTCATTGACTGTCAGTAAAAAAGAAGCTTTCAAAATAATTGATTGAATGTTTAATTTTTCTTTCAATGTAAATAAAATTTTTTTATAATTAAAAAGTGAAAAAAATACCCTGTTTTTGTCTCAAACTTTAAATTCAATTGAAGTTATTAATTATTAATATTGTAACAATATAAATAAAAAAATATATTATTATTGGTTAATAATTTATATAGGTATGAAAATTAAAATGACATTATCTTTTGTATTTAAAATTTTTCTCTTAAAAATTAAAATAAATTTAGTACTTGTCAGATGTCAATAACCTTTTTATTTGTTAAATAAAATTACAATCAGTACGATATTATATTTGACTCTATTATGTTTTAATTGAAAACAGTCATTATAAATTTCTTTTTTTCTTAAATCTATGATAGTTACATTTACCTGATGTACTGTCATGTTATATTTCAAAATTGACAATCAATTATTTTATTAATCTAGCATTATATATACTATATTAATAGTCTGTTGTTAGCAATATTGCTTAATCGTTAAATATGGCGATTCATATTTTTTTTCATCAAACTTGAATGAAACACCTATATGCAAAGGTATTTTTCGATTGCTTGATATTTCTGCTGCTCTTTTGAAAAATTCAACAGTTACACTTGTTCCCACAAGATAAATTTCTTTTAGCGCTGGTGAATTTTCAAGAACTTTCATGGCTGCATCATCAGTAATTTTATTGCTGCATGAAAAATTTACTGCCGACAAGTTTTTAAGCAAGATGATTGATGAAGAATCAACAACGTTATTAGGGCCGGCAAAAGAAAGAATTACTAAATTCATCTTTGAAATTGTTGCAATACCAACATTAGTTATACCATTCCACTGTATGTGTAAAACTGTTAATTGCTTCAAGTTATTGGCAATTGTATACAGACCATCATCTGTAGTTTTCAATTTATCCAAACGTAATTTCTTGATATTTGTGAACTGGTTCGTCTCAACTGAGCGCAAGTAAACGTCATGAACAGTATATACTAACATCTTATCATACAGATATTCGTGAATATCTTGAGTAGATAATATACCACTAATATCAACTCTTTTCAAAGCCTTCAATTCACGAATCACCTGTAAACGCAATTAATAAGTAAAAAATAAAAAGAATATTTTTGATTTTTTTTTTTTTTTTGTAATAAAGATATAAAGTTAAACTTACACAAATGGTTTCTTCTGAAAATTGGCAGGAGTCCTGCTCTTTTTCTTTCCAATTTAACAGAATCAAATCAGTCAATGTATCAGCAACATTTTTTAATGAGTAGATTAAAATATGAGGTACAAACTTATAATAGAAATTTTGAAATATAATTGCTAATACTTTGAGCTTAGACAGACGTGAAAATGCATTATATAATAACACATGGTCAATGAAGGTGAATCTCAATCGAAGTTCCACAAGGTTGGGACAATATTCATTAATAACTGGCAATATGTTACAATGACCATAAGCTGTCAAGTCTAATTTTTTTAAATAACGACCACATTTATATATCAGTGTTTTCAAAAAGCTCAATTGTCCATCAAGTGTTGGATATTTCTTTAAACAAGTTGGATACTCATCATATTCCCAGTGAGTGAGTTCAAGTTTTTTGACATTACTCCAAGAAGTATCAAGGGCTCTTTTCCATTTTTGACAGACTAAAAATAAATATATTAATTATCATAAGTAAATCAATTTTTTAATTAATTAATTGATATTTTTATTATCGCATACCCAATGCAATTTTTGGTCTTTCACATGCTGGAACATACATGAATATTTCAGCCAGACAATCATCATTAAGATGGTCAATTATTATATTTTTGGCGTATGAATAATCATGACTCTGATAGTCTATCTAAAAAAAATCATAAATATTTATATTTAACAGCACTAATTCAATATTTAATCTACAAGCATGTTTTTACTACAATTGTACTATTGATTCAACTAACCTCATTGTTTTTTTCGTTAAAGTAACATGTTAAAATTTCACTTTTAAACTTGTATTTTTTAACAAAAGTGTTTTTTAATTCTAATTTACGTTTTTTTCTAAACTCTTCCATATTTCATAAAATTAAAATTAGAATAAAATATCCACAATAATCAAGCTGTGATTAATTCAGTTTAATTTTGGTTTTTGAAGTATAAACAATAACAAACATTCATCCCACGTGTTTCACTTGATTGATGTCAGATTGTCAGCTGATTTCAATTTTTTTATATCTTTCCTAAACCATAAGAGAGATGTCACGACAGCTTCTTTCATTAACTGTCGGTAAAAAAGAAGCTTTCAAAATGGCGTCGTATATAAATTACATAAATTGCAATTACACCATGATGATTATCATTCAGTTGTCACTTGTCGCAGGTTGCCAATGGCAGGTGTTTGTGATTTTTTACGTCACAAATTATCGTGACAATTCTTTTTTTTTTTTTTTTTAAACTATTATTATTATTTTTTTAACACAAAAAACATTGTTAAAAGAAAAGGATAAAATAAAGTTCATATTAAAATAAATAAACAATGCTGCTACGTGGTAAAATAACAGTATTATTTTTATTTATAATAATTTTTTGTATTGTGAATATTTGTGATGGCGCAGCATCAGATATTGAACTTGATGCAAAAGCACAATTATTACATCGTCTTGATTGTCGTAATTTATTGCTCTATACATTTTTATTAATATTAACTGTATTAACAATTTGGACATTTAAACATCGACGTTTACGTTTTCTTCATGAAACTGGGCTTGCTGTTATCTATGGTAACTCGTCATAATTATTTTTATACTTTTTTATTATTTTCTATTATTATTATAATTATTATTTAGATAAAAAATATTTATAATAAAACACACCTATATATTTTATTTAACAAGCCAAATAATTCATTGCTCAACTTGTTTATTTGATGAAAAAAAAATATAAATACTTTAGTCAAATATTGATTTTTTTTTTTTTTTATTCTTAATTTTAGTTTGTCAGTTAATTAAAATAATAATTATATTTATCAAATATACGAGTGACTAATCAACAGTTGAATAAAGAAAAAAAATAATTTATTAATTTATTTTTATTATCAAGAATTTTTTATCACATTTAGTGTGAAATTTAAGATATTTTTTCCTCTTCTCTCTCTCTTTCTTTCTGGCTGGTTTGATAATAAAAATAATGATGATAATTTTATTATAATAATATGCGTTGAATTAATGTATTATTGATAATTTTTTAGGACTTATAATTGGTGCAATAATACGATATGGCTTTAAACCAGACAGTGCCATTCATCATATGCGTGTTCAAGAAAAAAATGATAGTTCATATAATCAATCAGTACCACCAGATTCATTATGGCTGAGTTTTCCTGAAGACAAAGGTGGTGGTAATATTAAAAATAAAACATTTTCATACAGTTTTAAGGGAGAAATTTACAGAGAAGATCGTGAAATTGATCTGAAGGTAATTTATTTATTTTTTTCGTTAATTTATTTATAAAATTTGTATTCAATGCAAACACGAACCTTCGATATCAATGAAACTAGGTCTTGTTTCCTTTTTTGATAAAATTCTACATTTTTATTTTTAACTATTTATTTATCTTTTTTCTCAGGCAACATTTGACCCAGAAATATTTTTCAATATTATTTTACCACCAATTATATTTCACGCTGGTTACAGTCTAAAAAGAGTAAGTAATTGTTATTATTTTAACAACAACAACAACAGCAATATATTTATTTATTGAAAAATTAATAATCTATTTTATTATTTAATTTCAGCGTTATTTTTTTCGTAATCTAGGTGCAATATTGCTTTTTGCATTGGTTGGTACAACAATATCATCATTTGTCATTGGGTAAGTGTATAATAATTATTTTTTTTATACAGTATGAATTAGCACATTTGATGACAAATTAAAATGCCAAGGTTAATGTACAAAACATATATTTATTTCAGTACATTGATGTATGGTTTTATCCAACTAATACCACATTTATCAGACCAATTTGGATTTTTGGATACATTATTTTTTGGAGCACTTATATCTCCAACAGATCCACTCACAATAATATCAATATTTAATGATCTCCATGTTGATGTTAATCTATATGCTCTTGTCTTTGGTGAAAGTGTATTGAATGATGCAATTGCCATTGTACTTAGCGGGTAAATTTATTGATTATATTATCATTGATATTCATTTTTTATATTATAATTGTTATATATTTATTGTTTTAGTTCTATACAAAATTATGGAACTCGATATCAAACTGGCTCAGGTGGTTTTGAGACAGTTGCATTCTTCCAAGCAGTTAGTGATTTCGTTGGTATATTTAGTTTTTCATTATTTATCGGTGCAACAATGGGTTGTATCACAGCATTGTTAACAAAATTTACAAGAGTACGTGATTTTCCATTGTTGGAATCTGCTCTATTTGTTCTCATGTCGTACAGTACTTTTCTCATTGCTGAAGCGTCTGATCTCACTGGTAAATCATTATTTATAAAATTAAAAAACTTTAACTTTGTTGGTATATTTATTCTTGATATTTTTTATTGTTCATCAGGTGTTGTTGCTGTTTTATTTTGTGGTATTTGTCAAGCTCATTATACATATAATAATTTGAGTCCAGATTCACGACAAAGAACAAAACAATTATTTGAATTATTAAATTTTCTTGCTGAAAATTTTATATTCAGTTATATTGGAGTGTCAATGTTTACATTTCCAAAACATCGTTTTGATCCAGGTTTTATATTTTCTGGTTTTATATGTGCACTTATTGGACGTGCTGCAAATGTTTATCCATTATCATTTCTTATGAATCTTGCTAGAAAACCAAAAATACCAATGAATTTTCAACACATGTTATTTTGTGCTGGCTTACGTGGTGCAATGAGTTTTGCTCTGGCCATTAGAAATACTGTATCTGATGCTAGACAAGCTATGTTAACAACAACAAGTTTAATTGTCATTCTGACTGTTATATTTCAAGGAGGTGCAACAACACAATTTCTCAGCTGGTTTAAAATACCGTAAGTTTTATTTTTTATTATTTAAATTATAAAATTTAATTTATATCTAATTTGTTTTTATTATTCAAGTGTTGGTGTTGATGAAGAAGTTGAGGGACTTTCTCATACTGCTGTAAGAAGTGTAAGTTTTTAAAAATACCTGAAAACAATTACAAAATTTATTTTATTTATTTATTATTTTTTTTTGACATTTAAATTATTATAATTTTACAAAGTAAAAATTGCTAATCTTTTTAGTTTAATCTTGTATTATTTTTTATAAATTTAAAAAAAAAATATCAAACAAACAAAATAGACAAAAAGTCTATTGATGTTTTTTGCTTTTTATTTTTTTAAATATAATTTTGTAATTTTATTATTTTGCCCGATTTGTACCATGCTTACTACGTAAACAGGTGTACAGTTCTATTGACACCAGTGGGGTGCGTAATAATAATTATTATTAATTACATAACATCACAATTAATTTAATAAATTAATTCACAATATTGCATTATGCAATGCACTTAAATAATTAACTAATTGCTATGATTATTAAAGCATGATTAAAACTATTATTAATGCAATTAAATTTCTTAAATTTATAATGAAAAATTTTTAGATAATGCCATCAGCGTTTATTTTTTATTTATTTTTGATTAAAAATATAATAATAATAGATGACAAATTAAAGAGTTACTTATATTAATATTATGTCTAATGAAAAATATAAAAATTGTTTAGTCAAGTGGCGAAGGTGGCATTGGAAATCTGGAGAATCGACGGGAGCAAAATAATCCCCCGGTAGGTTTTTTTTTCATTTCGAATCCATTGCTTTAAATTTTTTTGTAATAATTATTAAAATATATTTAATAGTTGCTTTGTTTACATTTTTTCCACACAGTTTGTCATTTATCATTTGTTATAATTAAAAAAAAAAAATTGTGGTGCAAGTAAAACAGTTTTTTATTATAAAAAAAAAAAACATTTTTATTAATCTTAATTAATTGGTACATTTGGGAACTGCTTTTCTATTTATTTATTTTTAAAACTCTTTAAAATCTTAAGTTGCTTTGTTATTAATTTATTTTAATTTTCAATATTTAATTTAATTTGCAAGTTGCTTTTTAATTTTAAATTAATTATGCATGTTTTAACATACACACAAACATAAAAATTAAAATAAGAACACTTGGTTTTAAATAATAAAAATAATAATTTATGTAATTAATTTGACAATATTGATGTAAATTTATAATTTTTCAACAGTACAATTCAATTGGAGATGGTTCAGTATCAGGTGAAAATACAACAAGAAAAACAAATGAAAAAGCATTTCTTGCACGTATTTGGGGTGATTTTGATGGTAAATATATGAAGCCACTTCTTACACACTCAAGACCAACACTTCTTGAGACACTGCCAGTTTGTTGTACACCACTTGCCAGAATTTTAACAACAACACAACAATTATCTCAGGTAAATTTCTATATTTAAAAACCAAAAGAATCATTTATTAAAATTATTGATAATAAATTATTTAAATAGAATTATGAAATTATTTAAATATGTTAAAGGAGGATATTACAAGAAGACCTGATTCTGATTCTGATCTGTGTCTTGAAGCTCAAGATATGGGATGGAATATTAATGTCGAACCGGTGAGTTATCATCAACAAAATTTAAATTACACTGTTAATCCATGCTACCAATCTAACAACAGTGTTAACTCAAATAATCCTAATGAACCCTATGTCATCCTAAATCTAAATAGAAGATAAAAATACATAATATTATAATTATTTATTTAACCAAAGTTTTTTATTTTTTTATAAATTTTTTCATCAATATTTTCCATGATGAAATTGTCTTCTGCTTTGACTCATTAATCCTTGAGTTAATTTAATTTTACATATACAATCTGGATATTTATAATAAATAAAAAAAAACTTTCTTTTCCTTTTTTTTTTTTCATGTAAAATGTGCCTATTATTAACATACTTGCATGAAACTAAATTGGATTAAATTATTTATTGCTTTTAGCATTATATTAAATGACAATGATATATACACAACATTTTAATCATTTTTATATATACAAAAACTAATAATTAACCATTTATTTTTATGTAAATTATTGTGTAAATAATATTTAAGTATAAGTGTGCTAATTAACAATTAAAAAAATAAAATTATAAAAACAGTGTGTGTGTGTGTATCACTGTTTTTGTGTTTATTACTAATTTAATCATAACAAATTAATCAATCAAAATATTATCATTTAAAAAAATTGTCCATTGTTTAGCTTTGTGTTTTTAATTTTATTCAATATCGATGAAAAATTATGTTTGATGTTTAACAAGCCAAGGGAATATTTTATAAATTAAATATATATTTTTTTTTCAATTTATTATTATAATAAATAATTAATTGAATTTTAAGTTTGCTTGTTATTTTCTTTACTGCGAAATTGTGTCTGTCTTCAGTCTTATTAGCTGTTAAATTACAAAATTAAAAATCAAGTTTTTTGTCTAGAAAACATCGAGTGTTTTATTCCATTTTTTTTTTTTTTCTTTCTTTATTTTTGGTGATTGATTTTCTAGAGGAAGAATATTTTTCGTGATCAAGACGATGAGTATGATGATCAAGAGCTGAAAGACATTGGATTGGAGGGATTTATTCCTTTGAGAACATTATAAATTTATAATTATGACAGCCAAGCATTTAAATTATATTATCGTCGTTAAAAATAATCCATAACAAAAGTACTTAATTCAAACTGGCACAGACTTTTTTTAAATCAACAAAAAATTAATTACATTAAACATAATTTTCATCATTTTCATTTAAAAAAAAAATATAAATATAAAAAATTTAATAGCAAAATTATACTGCCATAAATTATTTACTAGTATTTAAAAAAAATAAAATATCATTGATCCAGAGTACCATATAATTACATTCCATTTGTTATTAAAATCTGGTGATGGTTTTTTTGTTTAAGCATGTATATTATATAATTATTTAAATTATATTTAGAAATTTTTTATTTTATTTTTTTGCTACAGACACCTGCGGAACATATTCGTCACATACAGATGTTATCTTGATGTCAAATTTCCAATGTGTAATTAATAATTTAAAGTCAACAATTATTTAAAATATACTTTTTTTTTTTTTTCTTTTTTTGTTAAACTAAAATAATTTATTTCAACATTAGTTTTTTTTTTTGTTTTTTTAATTGTAAATATGTTGATAGATAAAAATTTATTTTGTTGATTAATTTATCTGCAACAGTATTATTTAATTTAAAAAAAAAATAACCGTACAAATTAAAAGAAAGAAAAAACAATTTAAAATGTAATAATACAAATGTCAATTGTGGCAAGTACCATAAACTGGTGCCAATAAAATTATAATTAAATTAATATATGCCACAATTACCATAACTGATTGAATGAAATAATAAAAAATAAAACTTAGATACAGGCTGTGTGTGCCTAATCGCATAATATATAATTGAGTTACCATTACGTTTAATTATTATTTTGTGATTTTAAATTAATTAAAAATGAAAGTTAATATAAAAAAAATACAAACAAATAAATATATAATTATTGAGTTTTTATTTATATAATTGTTGATGTATAAAAAATGCCATGTATCAAATTATGTAATTACAATAATATAAAAATAATTTATAATAAATAAATTGATTAGTCAACCTGAAATTGTGAATCTGCTAATACTTTTTTTTTCATATTTTCTGTTAGCTTAAACATGGGTCCATGACCTGGGATAATATAATCAACACAATTTATAATTTTCAGCCTATTTTCAATTTGTTTTTCATATAGATTACTCATTCCTAAACTTTTCCATATACTCATATCTTCAATGTCTTCTTCTCTTTCAAATAAATCACCAACAATTCCAACTTTAACATTTGTTCCATCAATTTTTGTTTTTACAATTATTGATACATCATCATGGGTATGACCTGGTGTTGCAATGACCTCAACATCTTTGCCAAAAATAGATACTTCTGTAAAACAATGATATTATTATTTTTCATTAAAAAAAAAAAAATAGTATTTATTCAACAAACCTTTATTGTCAGGTGAATTTTTGCCATCTTTTAATTCAGAAAAAATAGTGCCTTTGTAAATACATGTGCCAATCATGTGGAATTCAGCATTAGTAAATAAATTGTTATTTCCAATATGATCAGCATGACCATGTGTGCAAATGACAATATTAATATCATCTGGTATCAAACCATTTTCTGATAATCCTAAAAAATCAATTTACTTTTTATAAATTCGTATAAATATCAATAAAACTAATAATAAAATAATGATGATTAACCATTGATTATTTTATCCTTATCCCATGCTGTCATTGTGTCAACAATAATAAGCTTTTCTCCTTTTATCAATGTACAAGAACAATTGGCATTCATTTTTCCATCATCTAATTCTTTTGCATAACCTTCAAATAAAACAATAACTTTTGTCATTATCATTTTAATTATTTTAATTATTTTTTTTTGTTCAGTAAACTATAATTTTTACAAACAAAACTGTCAAACACTGTCAAAAAAAAAATACTTTTCATTGTTGTATGACAGAGACATCTAAATTGAAAAAGGAACTATATATTGTGACGTCAAAAAAAAAAAAAAAAAAAATATATATTTCAAGGATATTTTATTTAGATCATTTTTACAAATTTATCAAAAAAATTATACTCTAAAAATTCAGCTGAAAAGTATAATCATCAGTCGGAGTGTTCTCCATTTGCTGGTAAAATTTCATAAAGATGTGAATCATCATCATCATCATCATCATCATCATCATCATCATCATCATCATCATCATCATCATCCATATCTTCATCACTATCATCGTCGTCATCGTCATCATCATCAGAGTCACAGCTTGCCATATCATTCTCATCTTCTTCAAGTGGTTCATCGTCAGCTGATACTCTTCCAACATCATACAATTTAACAAATGATTCAGCAGCTAGTTTATTTTCAGACCATATTTGAACAGTTGCTATTTGTGTATCATATTTATTACAAGCAAGACTATACAATGGCTTAACATCTTGTACACTTATTGTACTGTAATCCAATGCATCTAATGTTGCAAATGCTGGAAAATATGCTTCACTTTGATTTTCTTGATCACACAAAATTCCATACAAGGCATGATTTATTGGTGAAAATATAACTTCCAATTCATCAAGTAACTCAACTGTTTTCATCAAATTATACGTTCGTAAATCCCATACTTCAGAATTTGATATAACTTCAAGACCATTTGGATGAAATACACCATTTAATTTTTGATTTAATTTATCAAATTTATGTATTACTTTACCAGAATTAAAATCCCATAATATACCATCATTAAGTACCAAATCATCATCCATACTAAATGTTGCTTTATTATTTTTATAAAAATTTGGTTCAATTGTTAATGGTTTTAATCTTGACATTATTTTACCAGTTTCAATGTCATATATAGTTGCTTCATCAGTTTGTGTAGCAATAATTTTATCATACTGTTTATTAAATTCAATATGTGTTTCACCTTCAAATGCCATTTTAATTTCAAATCTATTTTCAATATTCCATAATGCTGATTGTCTAAAAGTTGTATTTGTTATTAATAAATTACCTTGATTATTAAATTGTGCATATTTAATTGATGATTCATGACAACTGTATGATTTTTCTTCAAGACCAGTGTCAATGTTAAATTTTTTAATATCACCATCATTTGTACCAATCATTAAGTATTTTTGACAAGGTGAAAATATACAATGTGTAAATGATGTTGATGGTTCATTTGGTCTGTATGTTTTAACTGGACAAAAATGACTGTATAAATATTTTCTATCATAATATGAACAATCAATATTACCCCATTGACTTTCAGCTCTTCTAGCAGCCATATTTATTGGTATTGTAAAATATTTTGATCTTGAATCTGGACATTTATGTGGTTCTAATAAATTAAATTGTGGACATGTTAACATTGGATTTTCACACAATGAATGTTGATTTATCAAGTATTCTTCAACAATTGAATTTAATGTTACTGGTTTATTATCATTATTGAATAATGTTGTTGGTGTCATTGCTAGTGTTGTTGGTGTTGATGTTGGTGTCATTGCTATTGTTGTTGTTGCTGTTGATGATGATGATGGAGATATTGGTGTTAATTGTTCATCAATACATATTGATAAATTTTTTTGAATTGATTTTTGTAATGATCGCAAATGGTTTGTTTTCATTGGTGTTGCTTCATTTGATAATGGTGATTGTACATTGTTATTATTATTATTATTCGTATTAATAAGATTATGATGTCTTTCATTTAATATTATTTTTCTAACTCTTGCTGGTATTACTGGTGAATGAAGAGCATTACCAGATATTATTGAATCATGTCTTGCTTGTGGTGTTTGTAATATACTTACTGGTTTTAACATTGCATCACGTGAACATTTTGGTATACAATTCATCAATTCAGCAACTTCAGAATACACTTTTGGCTGTTGATTTTTATTGCTATTAATATTATTAAGTGTTTTAATATCTAAATTTGCTTCTTTTAGTAAACTTAATGCTGTATTATTTAGTCCTTTTGATAAAAAATGTTGATATAATAATAGATTAAGTTGTTGATCAGAATATTGTATTTTAGTTTGTGCAACAACATTAGCACGACTCAATGATTGTAATGACATTTGATATGATGTTTTATCACGTGATGTTTTAGCTTCACCTTTTGATACTCTTTCCATTAATTCAAGTGCATATTTTTGAAATGTATAATGTTCTTGTCTTTTTTCTTGTAGTATTGGTAATTTCATAAGTGTTTGTATACCATCATCAATAAACATTGGTAATTTACTTATTATTTGACGTATTTTTTCACATCTTGATAAACCAGCAAGTGCACGACATGCAAGTGCTCTAATACTATCAGCATCTGTTCTTGGTACTTTAATTTTCATCAATTCAAGTAACATCATTATGCCATTATTTGCTCTAACACAATTCCATACTTTTTCAATTATTTCTTTATACGTATAATAATTTATCTTTTTTTTCATCATTGTAACATTTGAATTAAATGAAAATTTTGCATCATTTTCATCATCATCATAGTCACCAGGACGATCTAATGGTGGACATACACAATTAACAAGTGCTGTTAATGCTGATTTTTGTACTTCTACATCTGATACCAATTCACCTTCAGAAGCAGCAAGTAATAAATTAATTGATATTGATGATGATATATTTGGTATTGCTTCATGTTTACTAAGTAATAACAATACTTTTGGCAAAACTGTACATATTGATATGACATCTAAACAACTTTTTATTGTTTCAACAATAAATGGTGCTATTCTACCACTGACAATCCATTCACGTGTTGTTGCTATTATTTTAACAATTAATTGTATACCTTGAAGTTTATAAAATTCTTCAACAGGTAACCATGATTTTTTGATATTTAATAATTGTTGTAATACTTCAATTTTAGTTTGTATTTCATAATTTGTTAGTTTACATGATTTATATGGTAATATAACTTTGATATTTTGTTCAATAAGTACATTTTCAATTCTTTGTAATTCTTCACATTTCCAGTATAAATGCATTTCCATATATTTTTTTAAAACAATAGCAACATTACGAATTAATTGACGTGCTGTATATTCTTCATCATCATTAACTAATGATACTTCTTCACCATTTAATATTTCTAATGTTGTTATAGCATTTAACAATATTCTTAAACCATCTTGTTTATCAAATTCATCAAGTATTATTTGAAATGAAAATGAATAACTGAGAAATAATGTTGCATAACAACGACTAGATTCATGACTTTTTTCAAGTAACCATAATGTATATTTTATTAATTTATTTATAATATTATTTGACATTAAACAAATTTGTTCCATAGCATCTTCACAATATGATATATAATAAAGACATATACTTACACCAGTTGCTGCAATACTTGGTCTTGGAATATTTAATAATTTTTCAACACCATCCATATTTAAAAATTCAATTAAAAATTTTTTTTGATACAATAATGATGCTAAATATTTTAATCCTTCAAATGTTAATCTAATGTCTTTTGTTTTTTCAGTATCAATTATTGATAATATTAATTCTAATGCATTTTGTTCAAAAACATGAATACAAAATTCTTGATGTGGACCCATTGTTGATAAATAACGCAAAATTAATATTTGTTGAGTTGCCAATGTTGGTGGATACATTTTCATATTACCAATTACATTTTCTTCTGCCCATGATGCTCTTACATGTAATCTATCATCATCATCATCATCATCATTGTTATTATTTAAATTATTATTATTGTTGTTATTTGTATTATTATCAATTTTAGCTCTTTTAGATAATGGCTCATCAATTTTATTTACACCAATAATTAATTTACGTTTTTTATTTAATTTTTCTTTTTCTCGCCTTTCTTTTTCTACTCTTTCTTTTTCTAATCTTTCTTTTTCTGATTTATTTTGTAAATCACGTAGCTTTTTAAGCATTATTGGAACAAGACGTGAATTTTGTTCACGATAATTAAGCTGTACATCTTGAATTTCCATTGATGCTGCTAATAAACCAACAGCATAACATTGAAGTTGTTCATTTGAATGTTCTGACCATACGTATAAACGTTTTATAAAACTTTCCATGTCTAAGGAAAAAAATACAGCTGATGTATCAAGACCTGGTAATATATCTAGCATCAATCGACATGCAGCAATATGCAATTTTGTATTGTCTGGAGAATTTGGAGAATTACGATAATATGTTTCTCTCATGTAATCTTCAATCAACTAAAATTAATCAACATCAATATTAATATATTATTAATAGCAAAAATATATTATCTAATAGAAATAATAATTTAGTTGACTCACTTTTGTTATAAAATCATCTTTACGAAATATTGCTTTAAATATATGACCCAATTTACACTCTGGATCAACACGTGATGGATGTCGTGTATCAAACGGATCTGGATCCATTTTAAGAAAATTTTCTGTTTCTTTTTCTATTATTTCAGCAAGTTTTTCTAATGATGGTATTGGATCATATCCTGATGTTGTATGATCTTTTTCCCATTGTTTTAATATTTGTGTAATATCTGATATATCTTGTTGTGATTCTGTCGTTGTTGATGACATTGTTTATCTCTATTTATTTACACTTTTATTTTTTTACTCAATTAATTCCCAATTCAATATGTTTATTGTTTTTAATTAAAAAAAAAACTTTGTTTTTATAAGTGATATTAACCTGTAACACAATTAAACATTACATTATTTATGAAATAATTTTATTTATTTATTTTGAGTATTAGATAAATGTGTGTTTATTACATTCATTACCTCGATTTTATATTTTTATTTATTTATTAATTGTTTAAAAAAAAATAAAACAACAACAAGCACATGCGACACATGTGACAAATCAAATAATTAAATAAGGTTAGAATAATATCAAATGGAAAAGTCTGTACTGTATATTATGATGATGATGATGATGACCAATGATGACATCATCTTATCGAGCATTGCGCATTGTTTTCAGAGCAAAATATTAGACATAAGTATTAGGATAACAGAATGATGATGGAAGAGGCATTGTGTGTGTTATGATTACGTGCTACCTCTATGAGTGTCTTGTGCTCCTGTTACAAATCAGGGGTTTTTGCCTTTGAATGTCACTACAGGGACATTTGCACCAGATTTATGCCGATAAGATAGGTAATTACTAATTAGATATCATTTTTTTTAATTTTGTTTTTTTTTTCTAGTCGAGGATTATCTAAGATTGCAAAGAAGGATTGTCTTGAAAATTGGATGAGTAATAGAGGGAAAATTTCTAAATAATTTGGACTAAAAAATAAATTGATAGCTATATTTTAATCCAGAGAAATAAATTTATCAATGGAAAAAAAATAGTAAATGTACTATGACTACTTTTAGAATTTTAATTTTATTTTTTTTCTAACAACCGAACGCGATGAAGGATTGTCTTGAAAATTTGATGAATTATAAAAGAAATAATTCCAAATAATTTGTGCTAAAAATATCTAATGAGATATTTTTTTTTCCAGAGATATAAATTTAATTAGGCAAAAAAAAAAAAACCTCATAAGTCTATTTTAGAATTTCGATTTTATATTTTTATTTCCAGCAACCAAACGCAGTGAAGAATGCTCTTAAAAATTATTTAGGTAATAGAAGAAAAGATTCTAAACAATTTAGAGCAAAAAAATCCTGGAGCTTTATTTTTTTTATTTTATTAAATTTTAAATAAAATTTTTTAATGCAAAAAGTAGTGAATGCACTCAAGTGCACTCAAGCATTTGATATCGAAATTTACCGCTCTTAAGTCTCAACTTGATAGAGATGCGGCTTAATATTTACAATATCAATAAGAACAATAATAATAATAAAAATAATAATAATAGTAGTACTATCATATTCAATTATATTATTGGAATTTTAATTTTTTTTTTTTGTTGACAAAATTATTCGATAAGGTCATGCTTTTGATATTTAAAATTTGAATAAAAATTATTATAAATTTTTAAATGTGAAAAAATCTAATTTTCATCTAGGAATTTTTAGATTGAATTTATAAATAATAAATTTATCTTTATCATAATTTAAGGTAAAAAAAAAAAAAAGTCTTATTATTATTTTTTAAATTTATTATCTACTTGAATTTTTATTATAAATTAAATTATCAGATGGCAACATTAAAAGTAACTGAACAAAAAGTAATTCTTTGTGGTGAATATGGTGTTGGTAAATCATCAATATTTCGACGTTTTGCAAATGATACATTTGTATCAAATAGCGATAGAAAATCAACTCTTGGTCTAGACAATATTGACAAAGAATATATCATCGACAATAAAAGGATCAAAGTAAGTCTCCAATTACACTCACTTGATTGCGTATTAAGTTAACTAATTAATTGATTAATTAATTTTTCAAGCTACAATTGTGGGATACTGGTGGCATGGAAAGAGTTGCATCAGTAACATCAAGTTACTACAAATTTGCAGAAGCAGCTGTCCTTGTATTTGCCTTAGACAATTCATCATCATTTCATTTGTTATCACAACACTTGCTTGACATTGTAACATATGCTGAAAATGCTAAAATTTTTTTATGTGGTAATAAAATGGATGTTGATAATAATGGTCCACAAGTAACTGATGCAGAAATGGAACAATTTTGGCAAGTAAATCTTGAATATCAATCATTAATAAATCGTCATTTTAATTTTAATTTGATTAACAGTGAACAATGCCATAATTTAATATCTGCAACTTACAAAACAACCTGTAAAACTGGTGAAGGCATTAATGAAATGTTTGAAGACATTGCTCAACATTTGGTAGATGCAAATAGATCAAGAATTGGACTTCATGATATGGATGAAGATCATTTTAAAATATCATACATTGACGATACAAATGATCCAACTTGCATGTGCTAATTTGTTTTTTTTTTTTCTAAATTATAAATTATCATTTGTTGTGTATTTTTAGCTTTTTAAATAATAAATATATATCGTACTTATCACAGTTGCCAAATAATAAAAACACCAATTTATTTGTTCGTTTTTTTATAATTGTTTTTATCATACAAATATTTATACACATTGGCATTTTAACAGTGGTGCATTAATCATCAACCAGTGACAATGATCATTACTATTATTACACTCAAGCAGATATTTATTAAATTATAATCTCCAACTTGATATTGCTAATGTCAATACAACTGGTTTTTATTTTATCAAATGTAAAAAAAAAAAAAGAAAAGAAAGATGAATAAATTGAAATTAGTGTTGACTCCACTTGATAGTTTTAAGATCAATTCCATCTTGTACCATTTCCCAAAGTGGACTAAAATATGAAAAAAAAAAATAAAAATGTAATGATGATTGATAATTAAAATTTAATATAAAATAAAGAAAATATTTATTACCTCATTTCTCTGAGTCTTTTAACATGTTGAATTGTTTTATCAGCAGTAAAATCAATTTCTTGAATAGTTGTAAATCTACCAATGCCAAATCTAATACTAGAATGTGCAAGATCTTCTGATGCACCAATGGCTCTCAATACATAACTTGGCTCAAGACTAGCACTTGTACATGCTGATCCACTACTCAATGCAATGTCTTTTAATGCCATTAATAATGATTCACCTTCAACATATGCAAATGATAAATTAACACAACCAGAATACCATGCAATTGGATCACCATTTCTAACAACATGTGTTATATTATTATTAATTTTATCAATTAAATAATTTGCTAATTTTGTTATGTGTTCTTTATCATATGCCATTTCATTATTTGCAATTTCACATGCTTCACCAAGACCAACAGCAAGTGGTGCTGGTATTGTACCACTTCTCATACCACGTTCTTGTCCACCACCACTTTGTATTGGTTCAACACGTACACGTGGTCTTCTACGTACATACAATGCACCAACACCTTTTGGTCCATATAGCTTATGTCCACTTATTGATAATAAATCAATATTCATTTTATTAACATCTATTGGAATTTTACCAACAGCTTGTGCTGCATCTGTATGAAAAAATACTTTTTTATCACGACATAATTTTCCAATTTCTTCAACTGGTTGTCTAACACCAATTTCATTATTAACTGTCATTATTGACACCAATGATGTGTCTGGTCTTATTGCTTTTTCAAGTTCCTCCATGTCAATAAGACCATTTGTTTTAACTGGAAGATATGTCACTTCTAAACCTTCATTTTGTAATGCTCTACATGAATCCAATACACACTTGTGTTCCTTAAATTAAATTATAATTTTTATAATTATATTTATTAATTATAATTTATACATTTATTATTGTTTACTTACTGTTTGTGTTGTGATGATATGTTTTTTTTTTGCTTTGTAAAATCTACCAACACCTTTTACAGCAATGTTATTGCATTCAGTTGCTCCAGATGTAAATATTATTTCTTTTTCATCAGCTCCAATGAGATTAGCAATTTGCTAAATTAAAAAAACAATTGTTATTGTTTATGTTTATATTTATCATCAATGTTATTATTTATTTAAATCCTTACTTTTCTTGCATGTTCAACTGCTGCTTCTGATTCCCAGCCATACATGTGAGTTCTTGAATGTGGATTTCCATGATATGATGTAAAATAAGGCATCATCTTATCCAATACTCGTGGATCCATTGGTGTTGTTGCTTGGGCATCTAAGTACAATGATCTTCCTTCATTTGGTCCTTTTTTATACTCGTCTGTTATTGGAGCTGAGACAAATAAAATTTTCACACAATTAATCATCAATATACTTGTCAATCATTAGATCATTTGACAACTTACATTCATACTCGCTGACATCTGATCGTTGTCGACTGCATCTAATTAGTGGATTGCATTCTTTGACACGCTGCAGAATCATAACAAAATTTCTAGTCGGTCTCAACATGATTACTGAGTCTTGTTAAAATATATCAAATAAAATTTTTAAATCATCAACTGTCACTTTAGACTTATATCTATTGATCAACTATTTAATTGTTGTTGTATCAATGTTATTGCAAATTCATGTGCAAACTGCAATCAGATGCAATATCAAACTCAACCTCAATTTATAACTCGCATTGGCTCGCATGTCATGTTTATTTATTTATTTTTTTTTAATTCATTTTCTCTTCTTTATCGACTGTCAAAATTTTACCATACGATCACTTTTTATGACAAGCAATATACTGGTATTTTACCGGTACTTTGTTAACGATATATTATTAATTTAATTAATTAATAATACTTTGCGATTTATTAAAAAGAAATCTGAAAAAAAAATTAAAATGCATAGAAGTTTTGAGAAAATTTAATTTGCCGAAACTATATATACAACTGCAGTTATGGGCAAATAGCGCAGAAGGACGGAAAAAGGCGGAGAAAAGCAGAGAAATGCTGGATATTGCAGAAAATTATTTCCTCCAAAAATTATAAACCTATTTTTTTTAAAAAATAAATACACCACATGAAATATTTTTAATAAAATTTATATATTTTTCATTTTCTACAACATATTATGCGAGTGCCCTGGTAGTTAAGAGTAAGTTATTATTAAATTCACTTACGGAAAATGACATAAAAAATTAATTTTATCAGTTGATTATTAGGAATGCAAATATTTATGAGTCATCAGTCGACCCTGGTGAAAATGATTCCTTCAATTTTCTCCGTTTTCTCTGATTTTCGAAAATCGGAGTAATTCGGAAAGAATCGGAGAAAATCAGAGAAAATGCGGACAAAAATCGGAACAAGTCGGAGGTAATCGGAAAAAATGATTTTTTGTTTTACTCCGATTTTTCTTCGAAATTTTTATTCATCGATATGCGGAGAAAATCGCAGTAAAGCGGAGTAAATCGTAGAAAATCGTAGAAAAACGGAAAAATATCGGAGAAATCGTTTTTATCAGGGGATAATGCTAATAATTTGATTCAGGAACAAGATCATCCTTTAGATCTTTCTTTGCGGAGTAATAAAATAACTGAAGAATCAGCAACAGCATCTATACATCATCATCATCATCATCTGGTAATGTACCAAATGCAGTTAAATCAAAAGATGCTGAAAAAAAATGGATTCATAAGTATCAGCAACAACAACACCAGCAACATTACTACCTAAAAATGAAGCTGTTATATTTTTGGATAAACATGCATTTACTAATCAACGAAGTGGATGTAACTTAGGCGTTAATTCTGAATTTTTAAATGTTCAAAGACATCAACAACAAATTGTCAACTCACAAGAGAATGGCCAACAACTTGTAAGACATCAGCAACAACAACCAACTCGTGCAAGCATAATACATTATGTTGGTAATTCTCAAGAACGTAATACACCTCAACAAATTCTTGATGGACAAGAACAACCAACTCCACCATAATCATCATGCAACAAGCAAATGCTGAGCAAGCAAATGCTGAACAAGCAAATGCTAAACAAGCTAATGTTGAACAAGCTGACAATGGCATTCATCAAGTACTTGAGCGAATTCAAGTCACTGTAGATCAGTCAATGGTACCGACAATAGAGAAGCTATTCAACAAATTAGATTGAGAAGAGACAAGGCAAGAAAACAAGAACAACTTCCTCGCCAAAAACGTATTCGTCAAGCTCTGGATGATGTAGAATGGAGCGTAGCTCGTTGAATGGGACGAAGAGTCAACAATCAACAAATATTACAACACCCAAACCAAAAACAACACGATCATCAACAACAACAAAACCGTGCAAGTGTTATACAATATGCAGGAGCTTGACATCATCAAGATGAGTAAACAATCAGTATTTTCAGAAATTAAACAATTTTTTTTTTCTTAATTATAAATCTTAAAATATGGAATTCATCTTGTTCGAAAAAAAAATAACAAAATATAACAATTAATAAATAAATAAATAAATAAAAACCCTGGTGAAAATATTTGTCCGCGATTTCTCCTGAATTTCTCCGTGATTACTCCGAACTTTTCCCAAATTGACCCATGTGGAGAAATGAGTGGAGAAAGGTATCAAAATTTTTTCGGAATTTTCTCCGAATCGACTTGGGTGGAGAAACGTTCGGAAATATTTCTCCGTGATAAAAGTACGCGGAGAAACGTGTGAAAAAAAATTTAACGGCAGAGAAATTCTTCCAAAATCAACGACGAGGAGAAATTTTCAATTCAATTTTCATTCAACGATATGTAGTATGGAATTGGAACCGATTCCAATATCTTTAATTGGGCTCTGCGATAAAATAATAAAACTGAATCTAATAAAGCCCATAGATTTGAAATTATAATTAATAATGATAATGAAGCTTATATATAAAATATTAAAAAAAAATTAATCGAACGCCAAGAAAAAAAAATAAAAAAAAATCCTACGGAACACTTATGGTTCAACTTGAAGCACTTGACTATATTTTTTTTTTACTTATCATTTTGTTTTTTTTTTATTTTTCTTATATATAAATTATTATTTTTTTAAATTTTTTTGTACACGACATGTACAGATATTTGAATTAACAAATGAATATAATAAGTTCCAATGTGTGAAAAATAATTATAGTAATAATCATTGTGCTTTGAAATCAACAATTTCTGGCTGCGGTAAAAAATAATGAAATTTGTGTTTGAATAAAAAAATAAAAGAGCAAAAAAATTGCATCATGATATTCAAATCATATTAAATTAATTTCTGTGATTTTTAATAAAGACTCGCTTATTTAAACAGATTAAAAATAAAAAGAACAAATTGTCATAACTAAAATGAAATATTATTTTCAAGGTTTTTTTTTTCTTTTCTTTTATTATTAATATTAAAATATAAAAAATTTTAAATGATTCCTGCTCGTACTTGGACATTTATTAATTATTAATTAATTATTGGACAATTATTTTAAAAAGATTGGTTTATTTTCATTTTGAAGCACACACACACAAAAATAAATTAAAAAAATAAAATTAGTTTTCAATTTAAAATACAAAAAACAAAAAAATGTATATATATTTTCCAACTAGTCTTTTAAATTTTTAATTACGTATTTTATTAAAAAAAAAAACATATTTGTGAATTGATCATATCAGTACTTCAAAACAAAAAAAAAAAAAAATTAAAAACTAATTTTTTTGTTATTTTAAAATATAAAATTTTTCTTTTGCTCAGCATTTCATTTTATTATTATTATTATTATTATTATTATAAATCATAAGACTTGACTGTTATTATTCATTTATAATTATCGAAAAATAAATTTATCATAAAAAAAAAAATTAATAATGCCATCTAATAATGTCTTCAGTTTAAAAAATAATACAAAAAAATTATGAATAATTTTAAAAAATGCATGGGAATCAAGTTTTTTTTTATTTTCACTATAATTTTATTAAACTTTGATCCTTAGTCTGATATATTTTGGAGTTTAATAATTAATAATTAATAAACTTATTAATTATTATTAAACTCAACCACATGACTCACATGTTTTTTTTTTTTTTTTAAATTCATTTTCTCTTTTTTATCGACTTTCGAAAATTTTACGTTACGATGAGCTTCTAAATGGTGGCGACACCAACTGTATACTGCTGTATACCTTTTGAATTGAAAAAAAAAATAACGAGAGATTAATTAAAATTGAATACCCATATTTAATGAGTTTGTAATTGTCTTTTTTTTAAATTATTTCATTTATTCATAAGGCAAAATATTTAAAGTAAAATAATTTATCCATATTATTTGTCGTGACAATACACCAGAAACTGCACCAGAACAAACGTTTGTATATGTTTTTTTTTGTTTATGAATGATGCAGCTTATAATTATTTATAAGCTATTTATTTATTTATTCATATTTAAATATTTATTTATATATTTTGTGTTATGTTCTATCTATCCACACCAGAAATGTTTGTAACGGAATTGTGTAACAGGAATATATATTTTGATGTCAAAATAAAAAAACAAAGTTATGATTAATCTATTCAATGTCCTAAATGTTTGATTCACAATAAATATAATAATATTATGATGGAGCATGTTAAAAAACACCAACGTATACTACGATTTCAACAAGTCATACTTAGTCATACTTTTGAGTTTAATTGCTGCTACAAGTTATGGAATTGCTCGTGGTTATTTTGATTATTATCAACAGGTATTTGTTTTAATTTAAATTATATTGTCATCTTGCTAAAATCTTGTCTTTTCTTTGTAAATACAACTTTGTTATTTAATTATTTTAACACAAGGTAATTTAGACTATATTTTTTTATTATCATTGAACTCAATGAACTCTTTATTTTTATTTTTTTATTTTAATAAAAATAACTAAGTTACAGACACATTTGCTATTTTTAGAAAAAAAAAAAAAATACTTTAAGTAAATAACGGTATAAATGTGGAATTTTTTTATTTCATTGTCATAATTTTCAACAAGTTTAACAAAAAAAAAATGTGTAATTTTTGTGTGTTAAAAATATTTGAATTTTTTTTATGTACGTTTTCTCCATGAAGAAAAATATAGTATATAAAATAAATATTTTAATATTATTTTACAAAATAACTGGCTCAATATTTATTTGACAGAAATATTAAAATGATATATAAAATTTATAAAACATCAGGTCAATGGCTACACCCAGTCACTGAATCATAATAATTCCGAGTCAAGAAAAGACAATCTCATGGAATATAACATCAACCAAGTGAAACAAAATCGTCGCTCGTTTATCCGTAAAAACCAGTAGTGAACGACCAAGAAGATTGAGATCTTGAATAACGGTCAGTGATAAAAATTCCCACGAACTTTGTTCCTTGGTGGAAATATTTCTCCGGCATAACTCTGTTTTTGGCCGGTTGTCGGAGAAATTAATACCAGAAAAATTATTTCGGCATGAGATCAATGAAGGAGAAAAAACTCCAGCATTGATCTCCTGCCGGAGTAATACCGGAAAAATATTTTTACCATCAGGATTATTGTATTTTTTTAACAACAATAAATATTTTTCTAAAATTGCAAAAATATTATTTTCCAAAAAAAAAAATATATTATATTATTTAACTAAAAATTCATCAATTTGTTATACTTTGTTTATTAATCTCATTAATAAATCTATTACAAAATAAATGAAAGGAACTTGCGAAATATTTCTTGAAGATCAAGTTATAAAAAATCACCTTGACTTCATCACAATATTATATAGAAAAAAAAAAAAATAATAAATAAATTCGTGTTCTTATCTCTGATGTTGTGAGATGGTCCTTGAGGTAGTTTCACTTTCGACACATCCTGACTACCATCCTCAGCACTAGTGAGGGTCGAAGAAAAAATAATTAAACAAAGAAAATTATTCATTAGCTATAGCCTTCACCCAAATGTTCATTCTTTGTTTCCTCAAAAAAAAAAAAAAACTAAATATAAATAAAATTTAAAAACTCACTTTTATCAAAGCTACGAATCATTGAGAAAAAAAAAAAAAAAAGTTACGTAGCTTTGATAAAAAGTGAGTTTTTAAATTTTATTTATATTTATTTATCAGAAATCAAGATCTTGTTTGTTACACACAGATCCATCATGGCCTTGGCTAATTTTTAAAATCATCAAAAAAATAAAACATTAAATGATTAAAACCTAAACCCACTTGATTTATCAATCATGACTACACTATCAAAAATATTTTCAACAAAATCATTAATAATTATTGAACTTGAATAATAATAGTTACATTTATTATTACTATATATATTTATTAAATAATCATTGTTAAATAATTGTTAAATAACAATTAAAAAGACTTCCTACTTTACGGTTTTAAAAACCGTGTAATCCACAATCAATGCCATGGGAATTATCAAACTAGTATTTCCCTTGGTGTCAGATACACATACACCATCAACTATAAAATAAAATAGAGTAAATATTCTCAAGTACATTTATTTATATTTTCATTTAGTGTGAACAACAACGCAAATAACCGCGTCAATTTTCAAAAGTTCAATGATCGTTTCGCCTATTGGACAATCGATTAATCGCTTCGCTTTGATCATCAGCCTAAGGCGCAATATACATTAGAAAGATAAAAAAAAAATAATATTAATAATATAAAAAATAATAATAAATCAAACTCATTTACTTGATTATTTTTATTGTTAAACATTGAAAAAGATTGATTTACACAGGATTTATTTGTACTTATAAATATCGGTAACGCTATTGGCACCGAATACGGGGGAATTTACGGGGACATTTATACAGGTTTTACGGGAAAAATTAAATGTGTGTGAAATCCGTAAATGTCCCCGTATTTTCCGTAAATTTCTCCGAATCTGTGCCAATAACGATTTCGTATAAATATATCTTTGTTGATTCATTTGAAAAATAAATATGATGATCATATAATCACGCATAAAGGGATTAAATAAAATCAAATAAAAAAAATAGTTTGTTAAATTAAATTGTTTTGAAAATACTTGTTGTTCAATTAACCCCCAGGGAAAATATATATATTTTGTTTTTCATTTTTTACAAGGAAGATGATTTTTAAAAAAATATATAAAATAGTATATTTGTTACGTCAATTGCTGTTGATTAGATAGCAACATACACATTTTTAGATTCTTTCAACAGACTTTATTATAGGGCTGATAATAATTTCTGACTTTAACGATGTTATCATTCATTTAACCCTAATGATGCTCATTTAATAATAATTGTCTGCTTAATTTAGCCATTTTACAGTTTTAAATTTTGTTAAATTAAGTATTTTGTTGAGCGAAAAAAAATATATATATAAATTATATTTTATTATGTATATTTTTTTTTAATTAATTAATTAATTAACTTGTTTTTTATATATAAATAAATAATTTAATGTCAAAATAAATTTTAAAAATAAGTAAATTAATAATTTTTCTACAATTTTTTGAATTCACAAATGAATTTAAATTTAAATTTTAATAAATTTATTAATTGCTTTAAAATTACAATATTAATTTTTTTTATTCGTCATGTTACTAATAAATATTTTTTTATTAATTTATTAATTTATTTTAATATATAAATAAAAAATTTCATATAAAATAAATTTTAAAAATAAGCAAATTAATAATTTTCCTACAATTTTTAAAATTTACAAATAAATTTTTTAATTTTAATAAATTTATTAACTGTTTTAAAATTACATCTTTAATTTTTTTGATTAATAAATTTTTTAATAAACATTACTCGTTATATTAATTTTTGTTTACCATAAAAAAAAACAAAAATTTACAACTCTTTTTAATTTCAATGGAGAATATATTTCATTGTATCTCGTCAAATAAAAATCATCTATTATTATTTCAAAAATATTTATAAACAAATGCAAATAATAAATAAAAACAAGAACAATATATTCAGTGATACATAAATAATGAAAATATAATAAAATTAAAAAATTGAAAAAAAATTAAATTCGATCAAGTGTAGTGCATTTGAAACGCTTGTATAAACTTTATGAATCCCTCGACGACCGTTAGCTCTGAATAATTCATCGATATTAATACCAAAGAAAACAAACCACAATATAAAAAATAAAAAAATTAATTCAATTGCAATTTGAATGATATGCACCGAGAGAGTCATACAAGCATGAGCAATTTTTATAATATAATTTTTTCCAATTCATCTAATATGCATATATCTAACAAATAACAATAAAAAAAAAAAAGAGATACCGGAAACATTTTGATATATCAAAATATATATAATATGATGATGATGATGATGACGATGTAGACATGTGGAGGATCTTGCCCCCTAGTTGCTTCCCATGAAGAATCAAATCAGTCTCAGTTGTTATACAAACTTACTACTGATGTCCCAAGTACCAGACTCGAATCCAACTTGCTAAAAATTCATTCAGCATTGTTGCTTTTAAAATACAAAAGTACAAAGACCTCTCTTGTTCAACGATAAATTAGAAAAAGCAATTTTTAAAATAAGCATAACACACTACAGTTCAAGGGCAAAAATAAAAAACATAATTATTATAAGAAAAAAAAAAAGAAATTTTTGCAGTTTCATCACGTCATGCGACCTTATCTTTTTTATAAAAATTTTTGTACACTTTGTCAGTGGTGCATACAAAATGCATATAAAAAAATAAAATGCATAGTCGACCGTGAAAACTTGAAAGTTAAAAATAATACAGTTGCTTGTTTATAATATTATTATACAATACAATAATGAGAAAATAAGACAAGGCCGCGGGACTTATTCATCAGTTATATTCGAGTAAATTAATTCAGAAAATATGTATATTTCAAAAAGGAAATGGAACGTTTTAATGCTATGAAATGTGCCGTTTGTAATTTTAGAATATATCAAGAGTTTTTCATTAATGCTCAAGGGGACATATGATGTTGATATGCCAGCGAATTATTATTCCAACTTGCGGAAGCTATAATATAAATTTTATGATTTTTTTTTATTTCTTTTTTTTTTTTACTTAACATTACTGTGACCTTCAGCTTCTTCATGTTGATAGTTTAAGATGAACGATTAAATTTTTCAATTCCTAATTTCCTCATGTACTGCAAATGAAAATAAATTGAAAATAAAAAAAAAAACATAATAATATTATTATTTTTTTATTTGTAGGAATCAACAGCATCTTGAGAGTGAGATGACAACTACTACTGTGTATTATTATTATTTTTTTAAATCACATATATTTTTTGAACTTGAAATACAACGAAGAGAGTTAAAAAATTATTTTCAATTTCACTGACTCGGAAGTTGTTTCAACAGATGATTCAGGCATCTAGCAAATTTGTTACGCTTTAAAAAAAAAGAAAAAATAAACAAATAAACAATATGACAAAAGAAAAACAAAAAAAATTTATTAAATAAAAAAATTAAATATAAAATAAAAAAGTTTTACTTTTATTTTATCCAAAAAAAAAACGAGTATTATTTATATATTGTTTTAAAAAATATTAAAAGATCATTGTCGTGTATATGGAAAATGGATATATAGATTCTTTAGTAATTTTTATAATTTAAAATTATTTTTCTTGTTCTCATCTGTTACCCTCATGTTCCTGTAATTCGTTAAAGTGCTAAAGTTGGAGTTAAAATTTTTTAAAAGAATTTTAAATTCCCGTGAGCGAAATGATCACGGAGTTATAGTATATAAGAAGGATATATAGAGGAACAACAAGGATACTATGAGGAACGAAAAACGGTAACAACAACAACAACAACAACAACAACAACCCGTGTTGAGATTCACACGGTTCGCATCATCGTCCTCAGTTCTTAGCGGTCCTACTTCTGTTGTATACTTCAACTGTAGCGGTATTAATAGATATACATAAAACCCTTTTATACCTTTTCATTTACATACATACACACATGCTACATGTGCCTTATATATTTATTATTTTTATTATCCATGTTTTATCAGTAAAAACATTTTTATAAATTGTTTTTACTTGTCAATAAGAAGTACTCTATTTTTTTTTTTTTTAATTTAAATTGTTATTTAATTTAAATAATTGTTATTGTTACTCTGAGTTAACATACTGAAGATAACAATAATAATAACAATAATAATTAATTATTATATTTAAAAATAATAAAAGTTAAAATTACTAACATTTTTATAAATTTTTTCTACTTGTTGATGTTTTTTTTTATTCAGCAAATAGTTTGAAAAAATTTAAAAGAGTGAATTGAATTATTATATTGTTAATGAATTTAATTATTGATAATAATATTTTTTTTTTTTTTTTAATAATAATTAATTGTTGTTATATTGAAAAAAAAATTTTTTTTAAATTAAAAAGCACAAAGATTTTTGTAAATTATTTTTACTTGTCAATACACTTAATTTTATTTGACCGATTCAAATTTAAAATTGAGTCAAAATTATATTACTATAAATCTAAATTAATACTATAATTATTAATAATAATCAATTGTTATTGAATTAGAAAAAATATATATATATATGGTAAAATAAAAAAGACTCTGACGAGAATCGAACTTGCAATAGTGAATCAAATCGTAATATAGTTAATAATAATATTAACAATTAATTTTTATTAATTTTATTATTATTATTTATTATTACAACACATAAATTTATTTACAATTATTAATTATTATAAATAAACCACTTGTGCGTAAAATATATAGAAAAAATTCATTAAAATAAAATTTTTTTATTCGCATTACAACAACATTATAATAATAAATTAGACAATAAACTAATTTTATTATTTATACCTGTAAAACTATAGTAAAAAACGGTTTATTTAAAAGTTATTAATTATTATAACTCTTTTTTTTTTTTTTTATATGTCGATAATAACAAGACTACAAGGAAAAATTTTCATATTAAAAAAAAATGTGTTATGTACTTTGGTAAGTTAATTATTATGGCATCGATATCTTGGATCATCATCATCATCATCATCATCTTATTCATTTCTTTTTTTTATTATTTCAAGCTAGTTGATGTAGCATATACGTAAACGCGTTTATGGGTTTATTAAGAAGACCGTAAAATGAGCTTTCTTACGAAACATTACGACACCCATTTATCCTTTTTTTTTTTTTTTTGCGCTAACGGAGATTAAACTTTTCTTTTTAAAAAAAAAATAAATGCAATAACTAAATAAAATACATTTTTTTTTTTTTTATTTTTTTACAGTTAAGTAATATAATTCAAAAAATTATATTTACTTGATGATGATACCGAGTGTACTTGTACATTCTAATTAGTTAAAAAAAAAAAATTTCCAAATCATTTATAAAAATATTTATTGAAAAAAAAAAAATATGATAAACATGCTTGAATATTATTTTATCATTGAGTGCTAAACATATGAGTCTAAAATAAAAACTATGTGATTTTACCGTACGATCAACGGATATTTGCGAGTGATTCTAATAATTATACTAAATAATTTTATAAAAAAATGTCTTCGTTCAGGAAAAATGCGTTTGCGCGTTGATGCGTTATTCAAATGTAATAATTTTATTCATGATACGCGTGTGAAAGTAAAAGTAAACTATTTTTTATTTTTATAATAAACTGTATATAAATTTATTCAGTGAGGTGTGCCCAGAACAAATCAGAGTGCGTTTTGTTGAGTGATAATTACACATCAACATTATTACCAAGGAAAAAAAATATATTATATATAAATAAAACAAAGTAATAAAATAAAATGTATAACATACAATAATAGTTATAATAATTTAAAGTTTGTATAATGATTATGATGATTTTTCATCTTGGGTCATTGTAAGAACAAGAGCTCGTTTGTTGTTGTTGTTAGTTTCGTAGATTATGACATAAAAATTTTTTATTATTGTGAGATGATTATCCTCACGGAAACGGTATTCATTTTGTATACAATTGTTTCAAACAATTTTTAAATTTATCTTTTAAATATTTCAACAATACTTTTGTTGATTGAATCAATATACTTCTACTATTTTTTTTTTTTTATATATAAATTAATTTTCTTTTTGTTATTGCTTTAAAATATTTTTTTTTTTAGATTTTTATTTCGTTATTTTTTACTTTTGATAATTTACATGTAATTTATTTATTTATTTAATTGATTTTGTGTTGATTGAATTTAACATGAAGATGATGAAGTTGACGAGTTGATTAATCCACCAAGTAAAAATGCAATTATCATAAAACCAATAAATATACAGAGACCAATTGTCGCTTGTGTATTTCTATAAAAAATTATTAAATAAAATTTTTATGAGTTATATTTTTTGTTTTAAAAATATCTACATACCCATTTGAATTTATGACAATTGTTGTTAATAATTGAATGATTTTTTTATTTATCCAAAATCCAGTTTCGATGATGTATATTGCCAAAACAATTAGATAATAAAATACTAAATTTCCTACGGTTTTTAATTTTTTAATATAACTTTCATCTGGTAATAAATAAAAATTAAATTATCGTTTTATAAAGAAATAAATATTGTAGAGTTATTGTACTTGTTATTATCCAGAGTGTTTTAATGTCTGACATAACAGCACTAGTCACGATACAAGCATTTTGATACCACTCAGTCAAGACCACTGTAAATGCCTGGAGAGTGTCATTCAATGAACGATAGCAAACTCCATCAAAAGCTATATAAAAAACATTTTTCAATTTTATAAATTTAATTTATTATAAATTTATTACTATGCATTTATTTTTTTATTTTTATTATAGTTTAAATAATTACTCACGATCTGGAATGAAAAATGTTGAATCACCAACTCTTGATAATTGAAAATCTAGACTAAAAAGAATTTTAAAAAATAAATTAACATAATATTATTATTTTTTTTCAACTCAATTTATAATTGCATTAACTTGAAAATTTTAAAAATTAATTTAAAAATTTTCCTTTCATTGAATAGTAAGATTTATTAATTAAAAATCAATTTAAAAATTTTTCTTTAATCAAATAATTAATTTTACTATTTTAAAATTATTAAAAATCAATTAAAAAATTTTTTTTTTTCATCAAATGATAAGCTTCATTATTTTAAAATTAAAAAAATCATTTTAAAAAATTTTTTCTTTTTATTAAATAATAAATTTTATTATTTTAAAATTAAAAAAAAAAAAAAAATTTTTTCCATGAAATTTCATTATTTTAAAAATTTAAAAAATAAATTTTAATATATTTTTAAACTTTATTTGTTATTAAATTAATTTTTTTATTTCAAATAACAATTTTAAATTTGTAAGTGAGAAAATAATAAATAATGAAAAACACCTTTACTTTCAATAGAAAAAAAATTTTTAGTACAAAAGTAAATCATTTCCGAAAACAATTTCAATACTTCTGTTTATGAAAAAAATAAAAAATAAAAAATAAATGACCATTGTACATTTACCCTTGAGAAATATCCAAGTTTCTATTATGATGATGTCCATCATGGTCTCGGTTGATGCTTTCCTTGATATTTTTTTTCATATTTTTCTCATTGGTATTTGTAAGTCAAATGAAATTGGGATCTCATTCAAGATGAGACCACCATGCTTCGCTGGAAACTTGTGAAATTTATTTTATTTCCTTTGTACTTTATTTAACTTCCTCTGAAATAATCAAATTAACAATAATAACAATAATAAAATCTAGATGTTTAAAAAATAAAAGGTCAATAACTGCAGTTGAATGTTGCAAGGGCGTTGCAAAAAATTAAAAAACAAAAAAAACATTAAATTAAATATAATATTGCTATTGAAATGGTTGATGGTTCACATACGCACCTAGAGGTTAATTGAGTCTATAATAAAAATAAAATATAAAATTTGCTGATTCAACATGACAATATAATTTTGACGTATTAATTATTAATTGTATTGACGACAAGGGTTATAATAAAAATGTCATTTGTTTTTTATTTATTTTTTTTCTTTTCAAATTTCAATACATAATTTATATAAATTAAAAAAAACAATTTTAATATTATTTTAACCAGTCGACGGGGGTAAATTAATGTTGTAAATAATACTGATGAGCTAGGGAGCTATGTCGAAGGGAATAAAAGATAAAACCTACGATACAAATAATTGCAATGAGGAAGGGTATCGCACGAGATCGACCTCCACGTTGGCTCACACCGTATATCATCAACCACCTAACTTTTATTTTTTTTTAATTTTTTTTTTTTTTATATATGGTATGTATATAAAAGTTCATCAACAGTTCTAACCATCAGAATTATTTTTATTTTTTATTATTGCATTTATATTTCAAGAGATCGATTAGACTTGTTTTGTACATCTTGGCCCTTGATGATTTGCCTTGCAGCGTGGTATAATCCTTCATCATCATTATCAACAATTTATATTTCTACATCATGTAAATAAATGAATAAAAATATTACGAAAAATTAAATAAATTAATTAATAATTGTCACTTTAAATTGTGAATAATATTAATTTTATTAATAAAATTTTTCTAGGTTTTTTAAACAAAATTATGATGATTAATTTTAGAGGATATTTATAGTAATTTTTATTATCAATTTTAGTCTCACGAATATAGCTATTTTATTTTGACATTGAATGAAAAATATGGTTTATAATATTGTTATTTAATTTATCAAAATTCAAGTTGAAATCAATCTTTATTATCATCAGCAAGTGTTGGTCATTTATAGTGAAGTCGATATAACAAAATCGTGATTCCGTGATTCACGCTTACAATTTTATTTTTATATTTATTTTTATTATAAGTATTAAGGAGTTTTGGTTTTTCGTTTATTCCGTTTGTAGCTGTTGTTCTCTTGAATTATTTTTATATATATATACTAATGTGAGATGAATGATTAGAGGCAGCAAAATTTTCTTATTGCTAGTTTCTTGTTGTATCTGTAATATTACTCGTCCCACCAAACGATTACCCCTTTGCTGAAGTAAAAGAACTCTGAGAAATAAAAAGATATAAAAATACCTTCGCACTTGTTGTTGCATATTCAAGTCTTTACATAGTTTTGTAAAAAATTCTTTATATAAATTCCCAAGCAATTTTTCGGCATAATATATTTTTCAGTTAAACAATTTTTGCAAGAATTTTTATGTGAATAATAAAAGCGAATAGATAAAAAAATAAAATAAAATAAATAAATTGTAGCAAAAAAAAAAATGATGAGATGGCGACAATGACCAATAAAAAGTCAAAGCGCCTGATGAGTGATAGACTATTTTACTGCATTTTTTTTTCCTTTTTTTTTTATTGAGCATAAGCCAATAGATTCAAATAAATTTTATATGAAAAAAAATAAAGCCGACAAATAGAGAGGAAATAATAAAAATGTAAAAAAAAAAATAAAAAAAAATTATATAAATGATAGTGTGTGAAAGACTCTCGCCTGCAGAACTCCTGGAGTGATGAGTCTGATTGAGACAATCGATCAAAGACAATAGTATACCTTGATCCAACAATTTAAACTATATAAATATACATTTTTTTTTTTCTATATACATGTTTTGGTCCGTTATTTAAAAACACTTTGTGAGTCAATCGAGACGAATTTCGTGACGTTGAATTTTTCAATGTGTCAATGCCGATAGACCTCGTGTTTTCAAGTCGACAGGTATATATTAAACAAGCTCCACCAAGTTGTAACGTTGATGGCGCCAGTATTAAACTTAAATTAAAACAAAAAAAAAATATATCTATATCAAAGAATTTATAAATTTAACAATGAAAATAAAATTTCAAAAAAAATACTAACAGTATACGCCCTGAAAATTTCCGTATTTGCACGCGTCTAACGGTCTTTTGTACCCTTCAAATAATAAAATTACTCTATTATTTTTTGCATATACATTTTTTATTTTTATATATACATTGTATATTCCCAGGCTTCTTCAAAGTGCAAGCATGTTAATTTATCAAGTTTATATTAATATATACACTGAGTTAATTTAATTACTATTTCATTTAAATAATTATTCAATCATTTTTTAAAATTTAATTACTAAACAAGTATATTTAAAATTATTGAATACATAATTGGTTAATGTTGACAAGATAAATGATTGAATGATTGATTTTTAATTCAAGTGATGCGAGTGAGTTATGCTATGGCTTTTAATAAATTCCCCCACTTTTGATATTTGAAAATTCACTTTTTATAAAATTATATTACAAAAGTGACTGGAATTTCCTAGACCATGTCATTACAAGACAGTGCTCCACTCTGCAAACACCAGAGTAACTATAAGTTATCCTTTCTTTTGAACATTCTACATATATCAAGTATTATACAACGTTGTATATATTCATCATCACCACCACCACCACCAACATCATCACCACCACCATAATTCTCTTTCTCTTAGTTTATTTTTTTTGTTTTTGATATTTTTTCATTTACCCCTGCCAAGTTTACCATTTCTGCGACTATTTTCTGCACCTAACACTCTTTCTACCACGTTGAAGAAATCACAAAGTCTCTTCCTTCTTTTCTTCCTACTCCTACTACTCCTTCACCTTTTTCTTTATACAATATTCACAAGTTTTTTATCCCTCCTCCAAATACACAGTCTTTTTATTCTTATTATTATCATCATCATCATCATCCTTCTTCTTCTCTATCACCATCACCGAGGAAAAGGGCACCAAGACAGAATTGGATTTTGTCTGTCCACTGTTGTATCAGCAGGAGCATTAGACAGGAGCCTGTCTTGCTCAGGAACAATTGCCAACATCAACAATTTATTAAATTAATGTTTTTTTTTTTTTTTTAAATTTAATTTAAACTCAAGTTTAAATCAGTGATAATAATTTTTTTTTTTCATTCAAATTAATTTGTGGTAAAATATTTTATCTTATTATTATAATTTTTTTTCAACTTGAAAATTAAATTCTTTAAGTTTCATTTAGACTTTGTGACTTTGTGTGATTTAATAAATCAAAGTGTGATTATTGTGAACAAGACATTTTGATGAGTATCATGGATGGAAAGATACAATCATTTTGGAGCACGTAAGTTTATATTTTTTTTTTTTTTAATTAACTTATTTTATAATCAAGTAAATTTTATTTAATGTCATCTTGATTAAGTTAACGGTCATGAGGTTTTTATGAGAATAAAAAAAAAAAAAGGTAAAATATAAAGACAAGAAAATGTGATCGATATATGTCGAAACGGGATATAAACCACAATATGCTTGGTGATATACAGAAACGTGCCGGCTTGGTGGATCATTTTACATGATGTACCGAGGTGGAGAACATTGAGATGATAGAAGATCAAAATCAATCCAATATAGATTGAAAAGGAATATGTTAAAATAAAAAAAAATAAAATATATGCACATGTGATTACTAATATCATACGCGTCACACACAAACACATGGTGTGGTCGATTTACAGCTACATGAACATCGTGTTCGTGTCGCACGACTTACCTACCCCTCTTGGCAATATTTTTATTTTTTTATTTTTTTTTCATTATTTATATTTTTTCTTCATCTTCATCTTCTTCTTTTTCCACTTGATCTTCTTCTTATTATTTTATTCTTATTGGCATCAGTAAAAGTGTTTGGAATTTAAATCAACGACTATATCATTTTAATATATATTTCATATATCCAACATGAATTATCGTATTTAATTTAACCCTTGAATTTATTATATTTATTTTAAATTTAAATGTAACTCGTTGAAATTGGTTTATTATAATTTATCATACATGATATTCAAATTAATCATACAAGTAATTCATTCGTTTATTCGTTTTTTTTTTGTATTGAGTCACGTTCTTGTAAATCATATTTATTCTAGAATAATTATTTTTCTTTTTTCATAATGTATTATATGCAAAGTGCTTTATAGTGCCAATGTCCTTAAATTCTGTCTTTTGCACGCGTTTATTTCTCGCTTGGTGTTGTAGTCCCCCTCATATTTTCTTGTTGAAGTCACGAACTTAACACGAGAACACCATTAACGCGGTCAACAAGCCAAGACGCTCTGAGACGACAAACATTCCGTTAACACTCTTCAGCTAATGTTATATTTATAACAAAAATTTGTAAAATTTTTATTGTAAAAAATTAATTGTTAAAAAATAATATCGAGCAATTAAATGACTTGGTTTATTTATAATAAACACGACATAGTAAATATACAATAATACTTTACAGGCTTTACAGCGAAAAAAAAAAAAATTAACTTTTTGTTTTAGTAATTAGAATCCCGTTGGGTTTTGAAGAAAAAAAATTAAATAAAAAAATTAGCGTGACATTGAATCAACAAAAAATCTAAGAATAATAATAAATGTTCAATAATTTTTCAATGATTTAGTTTAACCGTAAATTCCATGCATATTTATCATCAAGATGAGCCAATTTTTAGCGAAATTGTTCAACAGAAAATATCTTTTGCTCATTGCCGCACTTTAAGCTATAAAGTTAACCTTTTTTATTTATTTATTTATTTTTCTTGTATATAGATAGTGCATAAAGACACTGCTCGTATTTACTTGTAGAAAGTATACACACAGCAACAGATGTTACAGAATGAAAAAAAAATAAATAAATGTATATAAAATGTTCGTGCTTAGATAAATTCAAAGTTCAGATTCTCTGGTATCATCATCACGTAAATTTAAAATTCACTACTTAAAAAATAAAGTAGAAAAAATATTATTTTGACCGCATAGTAAAAATATATAGTTTAAAGAAAATGATTCAGTCAAACGGTAATTTTAAAATGTTATAAAAAATATAGGAACCTTATTTTAAATCCATATTTCTGATGGTTAAAGCTCTCAATATAAAATTTACCAAGAATCAACTTCTAGTCTATATACATAATAGCAAAACGGAATTTATATCTGTCTTGCTTCAATTTTAATATACTCAACATTGGTCGGAATTGTTTGTAGATAATAATAATATATTATTTTTTTTTATTTTGATCTGTATAATAATAAAAAAGCATGAAATTGATTTTTTTATTTTACACATTATTGCACACACAATATTAGGTTTTATTAGATTTTTGATGTATACTTTGTTTCTTTTTGTTTTTAAAAAATAATATAATATATCAAAATTCAATTTAGTATATTTATAAAATAATTAAAATACTTGTGATTCATTTCCGTACATGTCACACGTGTTTACTTGGCTGTATCATACACGCAAACGCGTGCCATGTGTCCATACATATCAAGCTTGCGTTGTTTGCTGTTTACTTGAAGAGATCATTATCCACAAACTTAACGCATGTTTTTTTGATATTTATTATTTTTCAATTAATATACAAACAACATGCAAAATTAAAATAATCTTGTGAATTTTAATTAGTCAAATACATTAACAGTTTTTTAAGTATAAATTAATTTATATTTTAAATTTTTTGTTTAAATTTATTTTAAAAAATAAGCAAAATTATTTTAATTGATAAAAATATTTCTTTTATTTAAAAAAATGATTTCTTTAAATGATTGATCAAACAACAGCTCAATTATCCTGAAAGTTTTATAAATTAACTTTAATTATTTTTATTTTTTTTTTGCGTTAACAAATTTGTTGTTAAATAAATTAAAACCTAGAAAAATATGTGTCCGTTCCATAGGCTGTACCTCGAATGTTACAATATAAAAAATCAAAACCTTTTGCAGTATGAAATCATCAACAACACCAACAATGTTTTTTTTATATACAAAGAAAAAATAAAATTTTAATTGAATTATACAAAAAAGATTTGTCATTATACGTTGATGTAATTAATTTACATATCATTTACACTCACATTGATCTCGTGGGCGTTTTAATCACCATAAAAATATTTATTACACATTTAAAATTACAAAATTCTAAATTACAAGAATCGTAACTCATGTCGTCATTCCATCGATCGTCCGGAAAAACATCCGTAACAAAAAAAGAAAAAAAAAAAAATATATACACCATAATCCGTGTTGAAAAAATCAGCAACCAATGCCTCCAATTTATTTAACTTGTTATTGAAAAGTCAATTAAACGTTAATGAATAGCCCATAATATGCTCATTGCCAATTTGATACTGAGAAAATACGAGACGCCTGTTGGATTAAAGAAAACGAGAGCGAATTAGATATAAATTAAACAAAGATCTACACACATATACAAACATCAGATGAATTGGATCGGTAGAAATTTACTTGATGATTGGGATAAATAAAAAAAAAATAAACTAATAATGTTTTTAAATATTTATATACACTTGTTTATATATACATGAACGTCGTCAGCTGACTCTGGAGTAGTTGGGATCCCATCAGGGGCTACGCCAGATTAAACGATAAAGATGTTTCTCATGAACTCTTCTTCTATACTCGTTGTCCTTCGTCTTCTTTTCCTCAGCTACATTTCTTTTTTATTTATATTATATTTTTTTCTTTACCTTTCTTCTTTCTTTTATTATTTTTTTTTTTTTCCTGTTCGTTAGTCTTCCATGAAGTTTTTATATACAATTCGCGGGTGGCAGTCCATGATTAGACAAACTGATGTATCAGTATATCGAATAAATGAATAATCCTTTTATTTTTTAAAAAATTTAATTCAATTTTTATACATGTAATTATAAGCCTTTTTTTTTAAATACCCATACATTATTGTAAAAAAATATTAAAAAATTTAGTATATTATATTTATAGACACCATGAAATAATTTTTGAAATGATTGATGTATATTCAAGGCTGCATCACTTCCCGAACATGATAATTCAAAGAGAATCGTAAAAGTAGTTTTACGATCACACTGAGAATCAAGTATTTTTTTTATTTTTCATACTCCGATTTATCATCTACACCATGGTATACACCATCATCATCAAATTTATATTTATTTTTTCCGGAAGTTTTTCACAAGAGTGAGAAATACTTTTTAAATTTTTATAAAAATTTTTTACTTCTTAGGATAGATATATTATTTTTATAATTCACATCATAGCTACAGCATACTTTAGTTACTTACTAAAATAAAATATATATATACAAAGCATGTATTGTGTTTCAAAGCAAAACTAATAGTTATTACTCCTTGACTATATTTTCATGGATATATAATGCAACTATTATATTACCTTTAAAAAATATTTAAAGTTCATTATTAAACATCGTAATAAGAGTAACAAAAATAATAATAATAATAATTTTACTATTTTAATATAGTAAAATGCGACGCGGTTGTTGCTTGTTGTTGTATAATTATTATTTTATAATAAAATAATGTTGATGTTGTGAATTTTACAGTGAGCTATTCTTGATAATTTTATAAATAAAAATATATAGTGGTGTGAAAGATAGTGACTACATACATGAGCATTATTATACTCAACTTTTAGCTACTCTTTTGAAATATATACGCCAGTTATACGTTATATACGCTGTTCGGTTAAAAGGGGTCAAGTCGGTAGGTTACACTATCAAATGCATCGGGTAAAAAATAAAAAAAATATAAATACAGGAAGGAAGAATCGTTATGTGTCTTCATAATTCTTATTTTTCATATTTACAATAATAATTTTTCATTATCTATCTTGTGTGCATTATTAAAAATAAAAAAAAAAAAAACTTTGAATAATTTATATATTTATTTTTTATGATATCTCAATATATTTATTCACTGTATATATAATTAGATGAAAAAAATATTAAAAAATTTATTACTAATAATAATTTATAAATTATTTAAAAAAAAACATTATTACCATCAATCATCAATATATAAACTGCATTTAAATATATTTATTTAAATGCAAAAAAAAAAAAAAAATATACTAAATTAGTTTTAATGTATTTTATTTTTTTAAATATATAAATTGTTGATGGAAAAATAAAAAACAATAATTGAGAGAGAGATATCAGTATCCCTCAATATAAATAATTTTTTTTTATTTATTTATATTTATAAAAGTATATACCCTCCTCGGTCATTTGCCTAAACACAGGTTGGCTTGATGTACGTTGACCTTAACGGTGCGAGGGGGACATCCCTCGCCACCCACCATTTTATACATTCAACATGGCAAAGTTTAAAAAAATAAAATAAATATATATAGACAAGTATATTATATATGTATATATATACTCCTGATGATTGTCAGGGTGACAAGATCCGGGATAATGAGACACGTTTCGTGAAACACTCTCACCTCTACATCGACTTTCTTCATGTATATATTTATAAAAATATAAATAAATAAATAAATAAATATATACAAGCTAATTCACTTTCGTCATTTTTTTAACTCATCTTCATCTTTGGTTTATTATTATCTAATTTTTAAAACTCAATCTACAACATCTCAATTACTTAATCTTTATATTTGATCATATATTATTTTCATTTTTATTATATTATTTTGTTGGCAATGTTAAAAGTTTTTCTATTGCTATATTATAAATATGATAAATTAAGTATATAAATTTAATGGAATATTCTGATGATGGGTGTGTTTTTTTTGATGTTTTTTTTTTAAATATATGTATAGCTTATAAAATTGTTTTAAATGTTGAGCAAGATGTTGTATCGTTTGTTAGTTTGAGTGCGCGCATTCATTACTTGATTAGATAGGTTTTACCATTCAATAATTGATGTACATGAAGAGAGTAGCTGTGATGCTGAACAACGTGCTAGGTTGTAGTCGTTATTATAACGGTTATTTTGAAATTTTAATACCATCACTTTGGCTATATATAATAACAAGTGAAAACGGTGATTTTACAATTCAGTCTGATCAATTGGTTTGAAAGAAAAAAAAAACATTTATATTTTGCAAATAGTTTATAGAATTATATAATAAAAATAATAATTTAGTATAATAAATTTTAAATACATAAACAAGTGTAAATAAGAGCAATATATTTTATATTAAATTATGTGACTAAATATAGAATCAATGCATCAAGCATTCACCTGAAGCAAGATACAGGTATTTAAGAAAAAATAAATTTGTAAAATCATGGTGAAGGATGTCGACCTCGATTCTCGTCTAGGTCGCTACACTATATACAAAATCAATTTATTATTATTTTATTATTATTTTTATTCATGCATATAAAATGTGAATAAGAATTTTTAAAAAATAAAATCAGATATGATTGAAACTTGAGACATACTTTGTAAAGAAAAATATGAAAAAAATAAAAGAAAAAAACTTGTGCAAGTTGTCGAGAATGAAAAATGTTATGCTACATAGTGCCTATTCACTGTTTTTATATAGACAAAGTTATCCATTTTACTAGTGGTTATTTATTTACCACTATAAGCTGCAGATCCAAGTAAAGGCATCATACAAAATCCAAGTAAAGGCCCAGGTACCAATTACGCTTACGTTGATTAAATGCAACAAAGTTTATTTTTTAAAAAATAAAAAACACGTGTTGTTTGCACCTTCATCGATCGTTTTATCCGCAGTTCGCACAACAAAAATTACCCATCAGAGAGTCTAGAGTTGAAAGGCCCATTAAGCTATCAGGATATATTTTTAGATGAAAAATAACATAAAAAATATAGTCAAAGATAAAATTGTACCGTTTTAAATGTAATCCAAATGATTGGATAATAATTATTTGTCAGGTGTGGTCATATAATAACAACAACAACAATATAAAAATAAAAAAATAAAGGTGTTGCTGTGGAATTCATCAATTGATTCATTCATCTGTATGTATTATGTATGTATTATAAATATATAACCCGACAATGATCTTTCTGCGGGTCGTTGCGCAATATGAAAGTCTTGGGCAATAAGTCGTGACTGAACCGAGGTCAAGATCACACCAATTACGTTACTCTTGATTACCCAGGTAGCGTATCGCGTTGCATTAGCGCCGCGACCAGTTTCATATACATATATACAAAATGAAATGTTAAATTTATTTTCTTCATTTAATACGGATATAGAAAAATTAATTCTTTTAAGTGCAATCGTCAATTTACACCATTAGTTAATACATACACTCAAGAAAGAAAAAAAAATAAAATGCTATTTCTAAAATCGTGATATCATACTGAGGTATAAATGATTTTCCTCATTCTTGATATTTTCAGTGTACATACATAAAGACCGCACGCGATGATGATACACTTGAAATGCATTTTTGTATTTGCGAATATATTTTTTTTTTTGTTGAAAAATTTACTTTTGTATATTTGTTTTATTTTTAAATTGTAATTTATTTTATTCTGATACATCTATACCAATACTCCAACCACCACAATTCTTATATATATATAATAAAAATAAAAATAACAATAACAACAACAATCAGCTGCAAAGCAGGCAATTTGTTGTTGCAACACCCGGTAATCTTGTGCCAAGGGTATACACAGAGAAATAACGTGGAACGCGGAACAGTGGACCTTGAATTGCACGCCCATCGCTAGGGGATCCTCACGATCTAGCTAGAACAAGACAATTAGTTGATTTTTCACTTTGAAATTCCAGGATTTAAACAATAAATTGAAATAAAAAAAAATTAAATAAACAATACAATATATTAAAAGTATTTTTATTTACTTTTTTTTCTTTTTTCCTTTAATAAATTTCGTGTTGTATGTTCACCAATATATGATACCTGGTTGCTCCGAAGACCTCGTAAGACCTCTTGGAAGCGAGCTTTTAACTTCACTATATCAGTTGAGTAAAAAAAAAAAAAAAAAATTAAATAAAAAAGTCCTTTATCTAACGGTTCCGTTCCACGTGGCGCCCCGGGTAAATGTCTTCCCTCGTATTATTTTTATTTTTTTTTTTTCTTTTCGTTTTTGTTCCTTCACTCTTCTTCTTCTTCTTTTGCTGATTTTTTTGTACCTTTTATTTCTTCGTCTTCTTCTCATTATATCTCTAGCAAGAAAGAAAATAGATTGCAAAAAAAAAAAAAAAAAATTCGATATACATAGTAGTAATGTGTCGAATGTGCCTCGCCCAATGTATGTTGTGCCTTTCTCTATATTTTATTTATTTTATTTATTAACTGACCTTTTTCTTGATCTGATTTGTTACATGATAAATGTATTAATGCAATGTAGGCGTATACATAAAATTATGTGCGTTACACATTATTAATATACATTAAAAAACATTTCATCAAAAAAAAGAAATGCATATAATAAAATTTTTCTCAGTAAAAAATTGTTAAATAAAAATAATATTAGAAGGCCGTTTGATATTCATAAGCGCCGTTAATATTTTCTGCACAGATATTTTATTTCCTGAAACGAAGCATGGATATTTAAAAAAAAAAAAAATCTATTTCAAAAGAAATGAAAAAGGTGAGGCCTTTACACAAGGTAAAATAAAAAAAAAAGTTGCAATAAGCTGGGTTAGTCGTGACTTAGAGGTGGTTTGCTACCAACTCTCATTGCCATGGTCAGCTTGTGGGGTATTTGCGATAATTAATAACCTCCAGCTTGTGCCAGTGTACAAACTATGCACACATATACAATGACAGTATATAAAAATATATATAATATACATCATCTACTATACATTTCTTGCAAATGACTTCCTTGGAATCTGCATATATACGCTTAACAGCTGTGCGTTTTGTTTTTTATAGTTTTGTTTCCGTTGATTTGACCCAATATTATTTATAGTTGTACTCAAATTTTTTTATCACATGTGGATTTTTTATAATCAATATAAATATAAAAATCATTTTAAAAAAAATAAATTATAAAATTTCATATATAGAAAAATAAAATTTATACATACAAAATTATTTTATTTTTCTAACGGTTTTTTTTTTTTCATTTCGTTTATATTATTTAAATATCAGATCATATTCACAATGACTTTGCATTTTGAATATTTGCAATTTAAACATGCGTTGATGAATTGTACAAGCGAGGATTTTTTTTTTTTTTTTTTTGTTTCGGATGACAGCGTTAAAATTATTCAGATCAAGCTAAATTTCCGGTGAAGGATTATTCAACTCTCATAGTAAAATACTCCATTGTTTATAATAAAAGTAATAATGATAATATTATTTTCTCATCCAATGAAATATTATACATTTAACGCAATTACTCAGCCACATAAAAAATAGATATTAAAAAAAATTATTCTCTAGGCGATGACGATAGGATGATGATGATAATAATGTTGATGATTATTTAAAAAAAAAAAAAAACTGGTCTTGTAGCTAATTGGTGGCCGTTAACATTAAATCCTCTGTGAAATGTGTCGATCGGTTAACTATATCAAACTGGTTGATGATGATACTGGTAAAATGCGAAAGTAACTTGATATTGTATAGTAGTTGTGGTGTACATTCAATGATGATGTTGATGTTGATGATGATGTTGATGAAAAAATGGATGTTTTAGTCAACTGGGTGGCCGTTGAGACAGGCAAATGTGTACTGTCTATTTTACTTTGACTATGTTATACGAGCAAAGTTGTTATGTCAATGGAAGGTCGAACGTTGATCTTGCTTGTTCTCGTAACTTGTGTCATTGGGTGTATATAAACATGCTACACAACTACGACTATGTTCAAATTTTTTTATTTATATATCCGGATACACATTGATTCAATGACTCTTCAATGTCATTAAATTTTTAATAAAAAATTTTCTTTTTTATTTTTTAAAAATTTAAAATAATATATTATATTAAAATTAATAATTTTTTTAAATAATAAATTATTAATTTGATAAATTAATTAAAATTAATTAATAATTAAATAAATTTGAATTATTTAAATAATTTATTGAACTAAATTTATCAATTTTTTTTATTTACAAATTAAATTAAAATTTCATTAAAATTTTTAATTTTATTTTATAAAATAAATTTAATATATAAATAAAATAAAAGTGTTACCAAGTGCATATTACGTATATATTATTATGCCCATTAATTATGACATCATAAAGACAAGTAGAAAATTAAGTGATACTGAAGTCGTGTCTATATTAAGCTCATGATATTCCGGAGGCATCGTAATGTATCTTAAAATTATCGTATATATAAACGTGTCCTGCACCTTCATGACTCTTCTTCAAAGATTATCCAGCTTCCACAAGCTATACCAACATCATCAGCATGGCTGTGAAACAAGCCACAAAGATCGTGGGAAACTATTCAACGACTATTTTATTAAAATGATGAAAAGTATATACACACTTTGATGTGGTTTCATCCATTAAATCATAACATTATTGTTTTAATTAAATTTATACAAAGAAATATCATAACAATAATATAATTAAAGTTATTTTATTTTTTTTTCATTCAATTTGCCGGTCGACCTTCGATTGTAATCGATTTAGGATGTAAATTCAATTTGTCAAAATGAATTTGTGGTTCATGAGGCAAATCTTTGTAATATTATTCAATAATTGAATTTTCAATATTAAAATAACAAAAAAACTTCAGCCCTCTTGTTTTTTTAAACAAAAAATAAAAAGATAAATAATTGATTTTGTAGTGAAGCGTAAAAATAAAATTGTCTAAGGTTAAAAACATTCAATATTGCTTATCCGGTATGATATTGAACGACACTTTACTTAAATATTATTTAAAAAAATAAAAAAAAATAAAAACAGCCAAGTTAGGTCAGTTGTTGCAAAGTCATCAAGCATGACAGTTGGTTATAATAAAATTTAAAAATATAAAAAACAAAATGAATAATAAAAAAATGAAGAAGAAAAAAAAAAAAAAAAAAAGGAATGGGTCTACTCATTTAAGTGTGGCATACCCCGAGACGTTTAAACCATTGTCCTGTATCTTAAGGACGCACAACGATGCTAAAGATGTTTGAATTATGAATCGGAAATTGGAAATATACCGGTACATTGCATTGTACTGTTATTAATTGTTATAATAGACGCAACAACTTAACGGTAATATATATTTTACAACATAAAGTATATGACGTCATTTAGACCAACTTTAATTTTTTTATTTATATTTATTTTTTCTTTTGAATATATCAAATATCGCATGTTGATGTTCGCATACATATGCTTCTTTTTTTTCATTTAATTTTTCCCACAAACATTATGAAATTCAATATAGAATGAAGAAATTATAATTTATTATAAAATTGATGAATGAATGAAGTTGCTTTTATTTGATTTTAAATATGAGAAAAATTAAATGATAATATTTTTTTTTTTATTTTTTTTGAAATAATATATGAAATTGAATTGTTTTTAGATGGCGGAAGTTAGACCAAGATGTGTTATCTGTTTTTTCAAGTAGAAACAAATTTCCTTTCTTTGCATATTTATCTATCGAAAAAATGATATTTGATTTATTTTAATATATTAACAATGAATATTTAAATGTATTTTAATTATTCTTTTTTATATATATTTTAAATGAGAAAAATTTTATGCTAAATTTATACAATTGTTTGTGTAATATTTTATTGTTGGAAGTTATTTTAATATTACAATTTACAAACCACAAGTGGAGAAGTACTTGTGGATAAAATATGCTGCTTTTATTTTTTTTTGTCTTATTATTTTAACTCGTTGATAATTCGTTGACTCATGTTTAGAATTTTCAACTTGGATATATCTTTGATTAACAAATATTTTCATTTCAATTAGATATACACTTGCAATGTTATTATTTTTTTTTTCTATTGCAATTTTGTGCTTGTAACATTTCTAATTATTTTTTTTCTCCGTTTTTTTTTTGTTATATTCAGTCGACTCATCTTTGGAATTTTAAACTTGAATATATCTTTGGTCGAGGGGTGTCATTTTGAGTGTAGTATTTATACTTTTTCCACTACAACTTTTGTAAAAATATTTTTCCAAATTTTTTCGTGATTACTTGAAATTTCTCCGTGATTACTCCGATTTTTTCCCATGTTGACCCATGCGGAGAATTGAGGAGAGAATTTTTTTCTCCGAAAAATACGAACGTGGAGAAATGTGAAAAGAAATATTTTTAAACTTGATAAAAAACTTAAAAAATATAGTTAAAAGGTAGTAAGTAGTGTTGATGTATAGTTATTGTAGTTATGTGTAAATAGTAAGTGTAGTACTTGTGTTTTTTGACTACTTTTCGTAGTCTCGGTGTCACAATAGCCCCTCGTCTTTGATTAACAAAATGAGTAATAAATTTTATATTTTCTATAACAATATATAAATAATACTTAATCATCGTTGACAATCATATATGTTTATAAAGGAACATTTTTTAAATTATATTTAGTAATAATTATATATATATAGTTACTATGAGCAAATAATATTTCATCAACCTAGGTAGAAACTAATGACAATTTGACGTCAACTATAGATATCTCTAAAGTCTAAAATTGACATCAAATTGACATTAGTTTTCTACCTGGGAAAAATCATTATTTTATTTATTTTATAAATTTACAATAACCCCTATTTTCATTACTTTTTTTTATTCAAAATTATTGTTAACAATCTTGTGAATAAAAAAACACATCTCTGATTAACAAAACAAATATAATATTTTTCTTTCAGTTGAATTTATACATTTGCAACACGTTCTGCATTATTGTATTTGTGTTTTTTTTTTTTTTTTTAAATTAAAGATTGATTGTATGAACAAGTTGAAATATATATAAACAGATAACGTATTTATTTACAATTTGTCTATTCCCTTATATTTCATTTCAAGATTTATGACGATGTTATCTTTATCTAATCAACAACTTTTATAGTTTATACCAACACGATTTTCCACTTTATATACTTAAATAATTTTTTTATAAACTTGAATTTATATTGTCTTGTGATACTGTAAATCAATCTTGATATTTTTTAAATAATTTATTATTTATCTAAAAATATTATTTCCAACTCAATCATAAATTTCATATTCAAAACAATAAAATATATCAAATAAACAGCTACCTTTTATTTATAACAAAACAATATTTTGCATAATAAATATAAATAATTTTCCAAACTACCCACATAAATTCCCCAAGCAATTTTTTTTCTCCACGACAATAAAATTTATTTCAAACAATTTTCAAACTCCAAGGAATTTATATATTAAAATAAAAAATTATAATTTTATTATCATTCGATTTAAAAAATAGTTTTTCAAGTAATAACAATAATCACTTAATTTTCATAACATCATATTTCAAATTAAAATCAATAATGACTTTGTATAATAAATGAAAAAATTCATTGTAAATTTAATCACGCATAATCTTTTATATACAAGCTCAAATAAAAATTTAATTTAATCTATAAAATAATTGGTATAAAAACAATTACAACCATTAAATATATATTTATATTTTTTCTAATTTTAATATTATTTTTTATTAATATAAAAAATAAAAAATAATCGTACAAAAAGTATGGTAAGCGTGTGTAAATATCAGCAGTGAAACACTTTGTTGTAACAACATGTATAACGCATTTGATGATTACACTTTTGTACATACATATAAAGCATATAACTATGTACTTATCTTAATTTTATATTTCAATAATTTTATAACATTGAATTTGTTTATTGTGCCGCTTTATAATTCTCGCATATGCTGCAATTAAGCTGTAATTTCTTTGAAGTTTGCGATATTACATTCATGCATGCCTAAGGATAACAGGTGCTATTTTTATATCATAATCATCATCACCATCATCATCACCACCATCATCATCATATATTGTTTTTATTATTTTTTTTTTTTGTTATATTAATTTTTTATTTATTTTAAATTCTTGATATGTTGTTGTGTGTGGCCTTGGGGCAAGGGCGCGGTTGCTACTTGTGTTATATATACAAAAACTAATACTATATTTACAGCTGTTCATTCGACAGTTCATAAATGAGAATTGGCCTTTTTTACCTGGGGATATAATCTGCACACACGATGACGATTATACCGTTCAGAATAGATCAGAAACTGAGAAGATTGAATACGCCCCTCAGCAATTTTACCAAACAAAGTTTTGCACTCACTGTATTTAATTTTTTACTTGTTATTTTCTTGTTTAAATTTTATTTTTTTTTTTATGCATATTACGATGAAAGAAAATGAACTAGTTTTTATACATATATATGTATATACAACAAGCCTAATTTATTTATCTATTTATGTATTTTTATTTTTTGTTTAAAGTCTTATTATAACAATTTTTTTAATTTTATATGATGGACTAATTCATTTATCTGTAAACTATCATTTTTATTCAAATGATAAATGTTGTAAAAATTATAAAATGTATTTAATAGGGTTAAAAATCTCATTTGCAAATTACAACGGTATAATGTAACACATGTGTTTAATATTTTTATATCCTCAAGCATATTAATAACCTTTTTTATTTATTAAATAATTTTTTTTTTTATGATTAGTTTGATGGGAATCCATTTGTCTAAACTAGAATTATATATTTTATTTAAAAAACAATTTACATTTTTTTTAAATTTAATTTATGAATTAAAAATTCAATATATAAATTGAAATAAAAAATTTCATTCAACTTTGAGGAGGTTGTAATTTCCAAGAATAGGGTCGTATTTTTATTTTCTGTTATTTCTCTTCTCATTCGTTACAGCCTGATGATGTCCCTTTAAACGGTTTGTTTACACACAAGGATTAACCTATATTATTTTCCAAGAAAAAAAAAAAAAAAAAAAAACCACACACACACACTACTGACCTACATCAAATTGAAAAATAAAAATATCAAATTTAAAAAGCCATAAATCTTTTATTTTTTAATTTAAAAATTTCATTGTTTAAATAAAATTATCCATGATAATTAGTCTAATTTTTATAATTTGTATTGTTAATATGAGTATAATTTTTTAATTACTTATTAAATGCAAATAACCGTGTGAAATAATGTATTTAAAAAAATTATATATATACAATAATGATTTGACTAACTGAACCAGAAAAGTGGTGCAACATTGTACATGAGTTTTAAAAATAAAATAATGATGACAATAATTAGTTGGTGTAGATAATAATGATGCACTTGGCTTTTAAACAATATATATTTATTTTAAAAAATTAATCAAAGGACGATCCAGGTTACTGATAAGTCTTGTTTTATTTTTCTATAGTATCTATGATATTTTCTCATCGCACATGCGTCTAACAAACTTGGGAATAACCTGTCTAAATTGTCTTAAAAATATATATGTGTAATACAAAATCACACTGTATTATATTTATAATCTTATATCTCATTTATATTGTACACTGAGTACACAATTCACCGTTAATCTATTAATTTTAAATATCATTTCAATGATATTCAAAGGTTGTTATTTAATTTTCTATTATATCAAAAATTTATATCTCAATTCCAAATATATATATTATAAATTTTTAAAAATAAAAATCCTTATTCTTTATCTTTCTCAGCTGACTTTTTTTTTTTTTTTCTTTTGTAACATTTTTTTAATCATTAAGATATTTATCTACGGTTTGCGGAAAATGATCATTACACTAAAAATTCAGTAGTATAAAATTACGCCAAGAAAAAGAAAAAAACAGATGTTTCACCTTCGAAACGTGACCCAGTGAAAGAAGAATAAAAAAAAAAAAAAAAAAAGCAGTTTGTAACGGCAGGTTGTGTTGGATAATATACAAAGTCAGAGTTGGCATTGCCTGACTCCGCCCAATGTATATAAGAAAAAATAAAATTTCTAGTTTCTTGCAATATCCATTAATTAGATCAAACTATGGCTATACATATAACATTGAATGTACCATCATTACGTAATTATATTGCCATTTTGTATATGTATATATATCCCTGAAGGATCTATACATCGTCCACTTATTTTTAAACCATCATCATTATTCATATGATTATAATTTAACATATATTCCATCAACAAACCCTCGAGTACAATATCATTTTTGATGCGTGATTTTAAAAATCAAATACTCATATTTCATAACCACATTTAGTGATTCTTGTCTATATACATCCGCATTTTAACCACAAGATACTTATATTATATTTTTCCATAAATATATCCTCAGGAGCTTTTATCATTTCACGCATAAAATATATATTTTACTATTTATTTAAATTGTAACACATCTAAAAAAAAATTATATATTTGAACAATAAATGCATTGATTAAAATTATATATAATTTAATTTCCGTATTATTTTTTGATTGAAATAAATTATATTTGTAATTAAAAAAAAAAATTGTATTTGTCTGGTATATTATATAATACCACCCTTTGCCACACGCAAGCAGGAAATTATTCCCAATTATAATTATCGACGAATAGCTCGATCAGTTTGTAATCTGTATAGAAAAAATACCATCACGTCATCATGTACTTTTAGTTATACACCAACCACACGTAAACTATGTACTTATGATGATGAAGAAAAAGAATAAAAAAAAAAAAAAGATAACTTGAGCACGCGCCTGGTGTTGTTGTTGTTGTTGTTGTTATTTTTTATTTTTTTTTTTGCTCAAGTTATATTGTATAATGCCAACAGAAATAATATACAGTTTTCTTAACATACCACTGCTATGAAGTCATTCATTTTTCATAAAGGCACAATAATTTTTTTCTTTAAGAATTTATTCTCATAGTTTAACACGCAATGTGTGAGACATTCAGTATGTTGTTTATATGATAATATATCTTCAATATACTTGCACTGTGAATTAACTCGCACATATTACGGATGTTTGCGTGTTAGTGGTATATGTTGTTTTTTATTTTTTATTTTCATATTCACTAGGTCAAAATCACCGCATTGATGTGTACACATTGTATTTAATTTTTTTTTTGTTTTTTTAATTTTTATTATTATTAATTTGCTAAAGGCATAACGCATTTATAATCAAGCGTAATATACTCTTTTATTATATTTTCTTGCTTCTTATTCTTTAACACTATTATCCTCGCATTAGTTTAAACCTTTTATTATTAATTTTTATTTTTTTTTTTATTCTTGGTTTATTTTTTATATCAATTTTATTTTCAATTTGTTTGATCCTTGGTAGAATTTAACTTGTTATTTATCTTGCGGTCAAATAAGAGCATCTTGCTCTATGGTCAATTGATGATTTGATGTATTTTGCATAAATCATATGCATTTTTTATATAGGCCAATGAATAAATCTTTATTTGTTTATTCTTTGTTTCGCTGAAAAAATTTTTTTTTCATATTTTAAATTGAAGATTTTGCTTGAAAAATAAATTTAAACTTTTTTTTTGAATATAAAGAGAATTTTTAAATTATAAAAAATTATATAGTTTAAAAAAAAAAAATCTATATAAACGCAATTTTAGAAAAATAAAAATAGTTTTTTATTATTTTTAACTAAAGCATTTTCAATTTAAGCAAAGTAATTTTTTTCACAGTTTAAATTTATTCTATTGCAACAACAAAATTATGTAGTAAAAGTTTTTTCCAACAAGAAATTCTAAAACATATTTTTTTCAAAGATTTAATTTACATACAATGTTAATGAACAAGTATATTTTTTTTATCAACTTATTTTATTTTAAGTTTTTTGTATTTTAAATACAAGGTGTGTACTTTGTTTGTATTAATTTTTTATAATATTTTTTTTTCCAGGGTGACGTGGATCCTTATAATAAGCAGCAACATCAACAATTCTTGGGTAATTTATTTAATAAAAAAAAGTATATTTAATTTTTAATTTATATACAGTTAGAAAGAAAAACATTGAAAAATTTTTTGAATGTTAAAATAGATCTACATATATTTAATAAAATATATTAACAATATTTTTAATTCTAACTGTTAATATATGTTATAAAAAATTAATATTATTTTTTTGTAATAGGCAACGAGTATTGAATTGCCAGAGGTAATGGAACGAGCAAGTGCTGAATCAATTATAGAAGATACAACAGAAGATTATTGGGCTGGTAGTGGTGCTGGTCCTGAGGATGATTTACAAATAAATCGAACGGAAACACGAGAGTCCTTGACACACGAAGCAAGTGATCAAGATACCGTAAGTTTTTTCTTAATCATTATAATCATTAAATTATTTTATTATATAAAATAACATTAATGACATTTTTATAATCATATTAAGTTGTGTATAAATATACCAACTACTTAATCGACTTCAAGTTTATCTAGATTTCACAACTGTCAAACTTCCCATTATTATTTTTTCTGCTAACATTATAACTGCATTTACAATTATAAAATTTTGCATGAGCATCTCATGTATAAACAACCTAATTTTATTCATTTACAATATCGTTAATAAATAAAAAAATAAAAAGAGCAATATGCACAAAAGAAATTAGATGAAAAGTAAAAGAAAGAAAGAAAGAAAAAAATAGTATTTGCGTAGTAGTAAAATGAAGACAGGAATTTTCGTAAGTAATGCCAAGTGAATCCGTAAGTTTCCGCTCGTTGAATAGTTGATCGATGAACGGGTTTTCTCTGTGAGGACTCTGGTTAAAAGTACCATCACCATTAAACAGGAAGAACCCGTCGACTCTTTTATATTTTTTTTATATACATATATAAAGTGGCAGAATAGAAACTTCTTGTGACTTGGTTGACTTGGCAAAAGATATGCTCAGTGAAACAGATGAGATGCGAGGATTATGCCTTCTAGCTATATATATCCCTATATTTATGCAATCTATTATCTTTCAAATGGCAAAATATGTTTCATCGACAAATACTCTCAACAACTCTTAAAATTATTTTTAAATAGCTCAAAATAATATTCAAAAATAGAGACTAAAAAGTAAACTAGTATTTTTTTAAAATTAATTAAAATCAAATTTAAATTCTACAATATTTTTTTATTCTAAAATAAAATTTTAAAAAGCTCTATTTAGCTACTTTAATTTATCAACCAAACTTGAATATATTAATATATAAAAATTATAAATTTAATTTTAAATAAACAATACAAAATGTAAATAAATTTGTCTATCAATTGATTTGATTTTCATTGAATGTTGGCTCGTGTACAATTTGATTAATGACTTGCAAAAGTAATCAAAACCACACAACCGTTAATAATAATAATAAAAATGAAAAAATGCACTGTTGAGTTGTTGATATTTATACATACATACTCGTGATACTTGTTGACGTCTTGACAATAATGATAAACAAATAATAATGACATGATTATAATTTATTTTCTTCAAACAAATAAAATATGAATATTTTTCTATAACCGTTATAATAATAATATACATGATGGAATAATAAAATAATATAAAATATATATTTATAGGTTGTATATGTTGGTGAAGGTGGATCATATGTACCAGTTCCATCATTAAAAAGTCGATTACCAAGTACAAATCTTCAAACATTACAAACACTACAAACATTACCAACTGGTGGAGCTAAAAATTCTGGTGCAACTGGTACAAATACTGATGTTGATGAATGGGGAAGACATCCAGAAACGTGGGATCGAGAACATCGTAGATATCGTCCCAATACAACACGAGTTCAACGTAATTATATATTTTCTTTGTTTTTTTTTTTTTATTATATTATAACTATATAGCTATTTTAATATTATAAAATAGCAAAAAGTAAAAAATTTATTTCGTAGAAAAGACAAATAATTATGCAGTGACAGACAAATTGCGTGACACATGGACCCCGAAGATTAGCCTACATAATAGACAGTCGTCGTTTAAAATTAAATACGACATCATATGTCTGATTTAATACCGTTAGTTTAAGTCAAGCCAATTAAAACGGTGTCGGAAGTTGTATATACGCGTAAGCATACCACTGACACTGCGTGCAATAATTTTTTATTATTATTTTTTTCTTCTATTTTTACATATATCTTGATGCATGTCTCAATTGCAACGTCATGACAATTAGTCAAGCTTTGTTTGATAACTTTAACAATATAAAATATCAAAATAATTATCAAAAATATATCTTGGCTATTATTAAACAAGTTTCAATAAGATATGTAGATAATCTAGATCTGAGAAATGCCAGATGTATACCAGTGGGAAACAGGAAGTTTAAAAGAATACTTTTGCTTTGACAGAAATCCAAAGACAACGATGCGGAGCGTGAAAGGTGCATATAACTAGAGAAACAAAAAAAATATATATATAAATAAATAAATGTTGAGAAAATAAATAACAAAAAAAAAAAAAAAAAAAAAATTACAAGGACTTTGATGGGACCAAACTGTCTTCATCGTCTTCATCGTCGTCGTCGTCGTCCTCTTCTTCTTCTTCATCTTCTTATTCTTCTTCTTATTGGTTTTATTTTTTATTTTATTTTTTTCTTTTATCTTGACTTCTAGCTGGATGTTTTTTTTTTTTTTTTCTTTACATTTTGCAGCTGAACAGAAACATAGAACAAGAGGCCAAGGCCCGGAAGACAAACCCACCGACAAACTCTACTGAACGCCCCATGGAATCGTCAATTACGCGAAGAATCAACGATTATAGGTTTAGTGCTGCATTCTCGGAGACCAATTCTCATAAATTCTTCACTGCCTTTTTGAATTCTATTGCTGTTTTTTTTTTATTTTTGCAATTTTCCTACAAATGTTTTTCCTCTTATGTATTTTTTTTTTATTTTATTTTTCACAATTGTCATTGTCACGTTTGCAATTTAAATTTTTTATTTTTCATCTTCAACACCTGTTTGAAAATAAAAATAAAAAATTTATCTTGTAACATTAAGTATATATACATCATATATAAAAACCTTCTTGATCTTTTGTATGAAAAATCATATAAATTTTGAATGAAAAAAAAAAAAAAATGAAATTTACATTTGTTGTAATATTTATTTGTCAAGTAATATTAAGGAGAGAATACACATGTTCCTTTCAGTTGAATAAGTAAAAGCGTTATAAGAAGTATATTGTATCATAGTTTATTGTGTCATCTCAAGCGTGACTATCCAGGCATTTGATCAGTAATAGTTGTAGATAGTTATACTTACTCTCTCATCGTTACGTCGTCATGTTGCCACCAACTTACAACTTATTTTAATTCAACTTGCTTATCAAAAAAACACGCGTCTATTTATAATAGTAACACAAATATAAATACAACTTTTTTCTAAAAAAAACCAAGCTAAATAAAAACCAGCAGTTTAACAACTTTCACTTACCATCGATGACCGGATTCTTCAACGGAAACCAAGCTCTATTATAATATATATCCACACATCCGATATTGCAGCTCTCATCATCATCATTAACAATCAAGTTTTTTATTTTTTTTTTTATTTTGTTTATTTCCTTTTAATTGTTATTTAATTACTTTTAATGTATTTTATATTAAGCAACTATTGTCAAAAATTTTTTATATTATTTTAAAATTAAATTAATGATTGTTGATGAAATATTTTTGATTATAGATATCGAAGCAGAGTGTCAGGATGACTACATGAAGATAAGAATTGGTTTTAATGGATCTTTTGCTGGTCTATTGTATTCAGCTGGTAAGACATGTGTATATTATTATCAGTTTTAATCAAATTAAAATTTCTATTATTAAAAATACAATAAACATCTCGTTATTAATGTTTAATTGTCATTGATGATATAAAAAATTATAATAATCTCAAAGACGGATCATTATTCTTGGAATATATTTTTTTTATTTTTAAAAATAATAGTTTAGTAAAAGATATAAAAATATATATAGTTGGTTTGAGAATAGCAAGTGTTTACCAGTGCGAAACAAAACACTCTTACGATTCAAAGAGAAAAAAAAAAAAAAAAAAAATACGATATCGATTTATCTCAAGCGCATCAAATTGTCGATCGTGCTGAGACAATTGTTCTTAATTACAGGCTACTCTTACGATCCCGACTGCATGTACGTCAATGGTACTGGAAGGGATTATTACGAGTTTTATATTCAGTTAAATCGTTGCGGCACTCTTGGTGAAAATACTCATCATCAGGATAGCAGAAAAAATCCAACGGTCAGTTTAACAATTGAAATTTATAGTATACTATTAAAAACAATTTTAAAAAATTTACATATTTATATATTATTTTTTATTATCCTTTTTATTTTTAATAGAAAAATCTCATGTGGAATACAGTTACAGTACAGTATAATCCACTTATTGAAGAAGAGTTTGATGAACATTTTAAAGTAACATGTGAATATGGCTATGATTTTTGGAAAACTGTGACATTTCCATTTTTAGATGTTGAGTAAGTTTATTAATATTAATTTTTTGTTAATTTGATAAAGTTTTAATTAATTATTAACAAAATAAAAAATATTTGTTTTATATTAAAAATAGGGTTGCAACAGGAAATCCAGTTGTTTTTACACTTCAACCACCAGAATGTTATATGGAAATAAGATATGGTTATGGAACAACTGGTACAAGAGTAGCTGGACCAGTTAGAGTTGGTGATCCATTGACTCTTATTATTTATATGAGAAGTAAATATGATGGTTTTGATATTGTTGTTAATGATTGTTATGCTCATAATGGTGGTAACAAAAAAATTCAACTTATTGATCAGTATGGTTGTCCAGTTGATGACAAACTTATCAGTAAATTTCGTGGTTCATGGTCAGAGAGTGGATTATTTGAAACTCAAGTATTTGCATATATGAAAACATTTAGATTTACTGGTTCACCAGCACTTTATATTGAATGTGACGTGAGAATGTGTCACGGAAGATGTCCAGTAAGTTAATTTTTATATTTAAAAAATTAATGTTAACAATTAAATATTAATTATGTATTTATGTTAAACAGAGTCAACCTTGTCATTGGAGAAATTCTAAAAATGTTGCTAAAAGATCATTGGCTATTGATGGTCCAACAACACCAGCAACAAGTCTATCAGAAAATGTTAATTTATTTCAATCACTCAGAGTACTTCAAGAGGGTGAAGGAGAACCAGAAGTTTTTCAAAATGCAACAGCATCATCATCATCATCTTCATCATCATACAGTGGTAATATATATTTATATTATAAAATTTAAATTAAATATTAAATTGGGTTTCTATTTTAGGTATTAGTGAAAGCAGTCCAGCTGGCGATCGTGTATGTTTAAGATCATCAGTTGTTAGTACAATTGTTGGTCTTGGTTGTGCATTTATTTGCGTGATGATTGGTACATTATTGATTCTCTGTTCGAGAATACGACGTGCAAGTAGAGAAAAATTATTGAGTGACAGCTTAAGCTACATGACACACAAGGGACGAATCAATTAATTATCATCCAGACAACGTATCATTTGCACTGAATAACTATACTGAAAATAATTATACCGAGTCGTCGTTAATATTATTTTTTTTTTCTTTTTTCTTTTTATATTTTCTTAGGGAAAAAAGAAAAAAAACAAAATCACAACAAACAACTAGTGATGTTGTTGGATGAGTGACTGAACGTGTATATCTACACGCAAGGAGAAAACGCTAATTACGATTATTTGATTAAGGTTTCGAGTTTGCCATTTTTTATTTTTTTTTTTTCCAAGTAAATGGCTTACTCGAAAGAAATCATGATAAAATCGACTCACTTTACTAAAGCCAACAATTAAAATTGCATTATATTGCAAGTATTTATTTTTAAAAATTAATTTGCAATTCATGATACTCAATAGTTAGATGGTAGATAAATAAATCAGTAATTTTTTTTTTTTTTTTAAAGTGACGTCGGTTTATCACTTTTAATTTAACATATAATATAATATTCATTAGATATAGTTAAATTTTCGATTAAAAAGAAAAAAAAAAAATACGTTTGAATATATTAAAAAATAATGTGCCTAAATCATAAAAATTTAGAAAAATTTATTACAATAAATAATGCTAATTTTAATCATAGAAAAATAATTTAAAAAATAAGAAACAATCAACTGCTACATCTCATTTCATAAACAAATATAAAAATAATGACTATAATTAAGTTGAGGCAAATGATTTGAATGCCTCGAAGTTTAAATGTATACAGCTAGTGAGGATTAAGTAATATTACAAAGTGAAACCACCTCGTGAGAGACGGATTCACGCCTTGTGCGTTGGTTTTATTATTTTAAAAATATAAAATTTTATACATTATAATAAAAAAAAAAAATCACTAAGCGAAGGGAAGGAAAGTGACGATTATATTTAAATCAATCATTGTGAAAAGAAGATAAAAAAAAAAATATAAATAATATTAATTTCTCCTCCTGGCTGTGTAACCGGGGTTAAGGAAATTCATAATTATCATTTAAATATATTATTATTATTATTAACAATCATTGCCTCGTTTAAAAATTTTGTGTAAATATAGGTTTATTGGCAAATATAATATTAAAAATATGATTAATTAATCCAAGGCTTTTTTTTTTCAATAAATAATTTTGAAAAAAGCTAATGTTTATATTTATTTAACTTATAATTTATTTTTATTGATTTTAATGTTGATTGATTCACCTGACATTGGTGATAAATGACCATCGTTTGATTGGAAATTATCTGATACAATTCTTTGAACTTGAAATTCATAAAATTCCATACGATTTTTAACATGTGCTAAATAACGATATTCACTTATTGTCATATTTGATTTATCAATTTCCATTTTATCAGTTAGACTAACTTCATCAGGATACAATGAATCACCAGGTAATAAATATACACTTCCATCTGATAAATTTACTTTAACCTGTTGATTAAAATATTGATTTAATTATTTATTTTATAATGTTAATATAAATAGACTTACAGCCATGTTTAAATGACAACCAAGATGACTACGTTCAACAGCATGATCAAAGAGATTATCCAATGATTCAAATTTACCAATTCGTGCTATTTCATAATATTGTGGTGGAGGTATTTGTAAACCATTTGTTTGACTTAATAAATCTTGTGGATAATCCCACTAAAAATATTAAATATTAAATTTACTTTTATCACTTGAATCATAACAAAATAAATCATTTAAAAAATATTCTTAATAAAAATTATCATCAACAATTGAATGACAAAAAAAATTACTAAAAATATTAATAACATACTCGTAAATCTTCCATCTCAGCTGGATCAAAATGAGCAACAGGTTGTGCCTCCATAAAAGTCATAAAAAATGCTGTATCAAATCTTTTATTTCTAAAAATTGTTGGTGTCAACCAGTTGCTCCATTCATGCAAAGCCCAAATATCTGGATAGCACTGAAATTTATCACACATTCGATAAAATTCATTTGAATCTTCATGTACTTTTTTTTGCCAATTAATCATCACATCACTTTGACAATCTAAAAACTTTTATAATATGTATTTAAATAATAACAAAATGTAAATTTAATAAATAATAATATCTACCAAAATTTTCATGTTCAGCCCACAATGATAAATGTGTATTATTATTTTTAATTAATTTTTTACAAATTAAAATACCACATTCTTCAAATGTTTCTCTTATTGCTGTTATTCTCAAGGATATTTCTCTGGGTAATTCATTGCTTCTTGATTTATTAAATATATATGGTCGTGTATTTGTTTTTGGTAATAATGACGTGAAACTATTACTATCAAATCCAAATTTCGAATAAAGACTGCTCCATTTTAAATCAGCATCTGATTGCTCAATAACACCACCAGGAAAAACATAATGCTCTGGCATAAATGAAGAATTTTTGTGACGTTTTAAACTCAACAATTTATAATCATACTGAAACTATTATTAATTAATTAATTTACATTTTTTTTATTGTTAATTATTTACACTTACAATTGTTGATGATAATTTTTTGTTAATTTTTTTACCACTACGAGCACACAAGATAATACTTGCAGCTTCTCTCCAAGGCTTCATTTTTAACATTTATTAATTACTATAAAATACCAATTAAGTTTTTAAATTATTTATTTTTTTTTTTTTTGCACACGAACACGTCACTCAGACAGCTAGAGGTTATAGCAGTATGAACAAGTCATAAACAAGTGCTTGCATAATTTTTTTTTCTCAGATAATAAATGTTTAGTTTTTTTTTTTTTTTTTTTACACATATATTTAACAGCTGTCAATTACACACCTATACACATACACTATTATGAATTATTATTTAATTTTTTATCGTCTTCTATTCCATTAGCAGCCAGCATAAGTTCATAAAGTTGATGAATTTGTTCGTCTTTCATATTTTGTAAATACTCTTCTTGAAGAGGTTTGCCAAGTTTTTTGGCATTAATAGGTCCACGTAAACCAAGTTGTTCAGCCAATGATAATGCATAATTCTTGAAATAAAATGATATAATTTTAATGATTAATATATTTGTTAATTAATTATTATAATTATTAATTTATTACCGCCCATTCATTCATGAAAACATGTGCTTCAGCTGGATTGCAACTTTTATGTCTCTTAAATTCATCACGTAAATAATCATTTCCTAGTGGTTGCATTTCAATTGGCAATCCTCGATGAAGTTTTAATATTGTTTTGTAGAGTATTCTAACTCGTTGAACATGAGTTAAACTTGTCATGTTTAATTAAAAAATTACAAATAATATTAAATTGTTATTTGTCAACAGTTTGATGTTCATCTGTAAACATAAAAACACCAAAACAATTGTTCTGTCAGATCCAGATGAGAGAGGACAGGTGCTGCGAACGTGTAAAAAATTGTAACTATTGATGCAATGAATAATAATAAAAAACAACAACAAACAACAACAATACATTTGAAAAAAATTATGTTGTGACCATGCTGGCTGATTATTTTATCAAGTTTCATGCTGATGATCTTCAGGAAATTTTAAATTCACCTGATAGCTCTCAGCATTATTCAATTTATGTCAAGTAAGTTGACACTAATAATTATAATTATAATAATAGCATAATTTACTCTACAAGTATTTTGTTTTGATTCAAGCTTTGTAGATTTACAAGAACAGGATTTTACAGCAGCTTGGAATATACTTTTATCACCAAGAAAATATTTAAAGCTTTGTGATGAATCAATTGTCAAAGCACAAACACAAATAATTGATAGTAGTTATAATCAGTCAATAAAACCTTTGGTACACACAAGAATAACAGCAGTTCCAAGACGTGAAAATCAAAATGATTTTGGTGAGCTTGTTGTTACATCTGGTATAACAGTTAGAATATCACAACCATCAATTATAAAATTAATGAAAAAATTTTCATGTAAAAAATGTGAATTTATAACTGAAGTTAAGGTAATGACAATTGATAATTCATATATTTATAATTTTATATAATAATGATTTTTATTTTATTTGAAATAGTATGATTGGGAACGTCAAACATTTGATGATGTAAAAAATTGTAAAGCATGTCAAGCTAAAAATATTATACAAGTACCATGTTTACAAGGTGATGATTCTGCTGATTATCAAGAAGTTAAAATACAAGAAAAATGTCGTACAGAAACAAGTAGTTCTTATAATGTTGGTATGCAAGTTATATTACTTGATGATTTGGTGGATAAATGTTCACCAGGTGATGATGTAGAAATTAGTGGTGTTGTAATAAGAAGATGGTCAACGCTAACAGCTGGTAAAAGAACTGAAATATCAACAATAATGATTGGTAATTCAGTATCAGTATTGAGAAAAGTTGTTGATTCAAATCATTCTGTAAATGATATGAAAAATATATTTGATGATTATTGGTCAAAATATATTGATGCACCTCTTGTTGGAAGAGATAATATTCTTGCATCAATTTGTCCTCAATTATTTGGTATGTATACTGTTAAACTTGCATTGGCAATTGTTCTTGCTGGTGGTGTACCAAAAACAAATTCAACTGGTGTTAGAGTTCGTGGTGAGCCACATTTATTAATGATTGGTGATCCTGGTACTGGTAAATCACAAGTACTACGTACAGCTGCTAAATTAGCTGTTAGATCAGTGTTGACAACTGGAATCGGTACAACAGCAGCTGGTTTAACTGCTGCAGCTGTCAAAGTATGTTAACAAACATCAATAAATAATTAACTTTAATTAAATTTAATTTAATAATATATTTAAGGATACTGATGGATGGCATCTAGAGGGAGGAGCATTAGTATTAGCTGATGGTGGTGTATGTTGTGTTGATGAATTTACAACAATGAATTCAAATGATCGTGCATCATTACATGAAGCTATGGAACAACAAACAATATCAATTGCCAAAGCTGGTCTTGTTAGTACACTTAATTCAAGATGTTCTGTTGTTGCTGCTATTAATCCAGTAGGTGGAAAATTTATACAAGGTGAAGAAATGAAAACAAGACTTGGTAATCCATTATTATCACGTTTTGATCTTATTCTATTACTCAAAGATAATAAAAAACGTGAATGGGATATTATGACAACTACACATATATTACAAGCAGCTTGTAAAGATCCAGAAGAAGATATTAAAATGTAGTATATATATATAATTTATTAAATAGATAAATAAACTAATTAATTTTTTTCTTCAATAGGAGTGCTAAAAAACCAATGGACATATTAAAATCTGAGGGATTATGGAAAGATGAAAGTCTTCGTGAATATTTTTCACATGTTCATTTGTTAAATCCAAAATTAACTAAACCAGCTGAAAAAGTATTAAGTGCTGTTTTTTTGTATCACCGAAAAAATCCGAATAGACGAGAAGAGAGAACTACAGTCAGGCTTTTGGACAGTTTAATTAGGTAAATTTATTAATGTAGTTAATTAATAATATAAATGATTAATTTATTATTAAAATATTAGATTGGCTGAGGGTCATGCGAGATTAATGTACAAAAAAGAAGTTGACATTGTTGATGCAATTGTTGCTGCTCAACTTGTTGGTACTTGTCCAAATGACAATGATGCAGGATGTCCATTTCCTGATGATCCAATGGCACACTGTGATAGAACAAGTTAGTTAATAAAATATAAATTATTATTTTTCATTTCAAATATAATATTTATTTTTATTTATTTATTTATTTTTTTTTTTTTCAGTGAGAACTGTGCTTGAATTACTTAATTTAGAATATTTATATCCATCTCCTAGCAACAGTCAAGACTCAACAGAATAATTGTAATTATAATTATTTAATTAATAAACATTAACATTAATTTTATATATCATGATTTTTTGTTTTTCATTTTTTTTAATAGTAGCATAGAATAAATGTATATACAATGTATATTTCAGTTTTTTTTTTTTTTAAATAATTAAATATACACATTATTTAAAAAATGACAAATTTAAAGAACACAATCATCAATTCATTCGTAATTATCTTTCATCAAATGACTATACAAAAATAACGATCGATTTTTATTGTTAATGAAATATTGGTCATGCAAATAAACCAAATATTTCAAATATAATTATTATTTTTTGATAATTTATAATATTAATAAAAATAGCTATTGTTTAATATATTTTTAAATAGTTTATCGAAGTCAATGAAATATTATTTTCAATGGAAAAACGCAGTCTCAATGTGAGCCATATAATTATTAATATTAAAACATTTGATACTTGATTTATTTTTATTTTCAGTTTATGACAGACTAGTTTTTTTTGTTGTATTTTTTTTTTTTTTATTATTCAAATAACAATTTAACAAAAAAAAATATTTCAAGGGTGTAAAAAGAAAAAAAAAAAATAGCTTAATAAATCATAATAATGAATTCTTAAAAAATATGAAAGAAATATAAATAAAAATCAGACTCGAGTCTTAATAAGATAATTTTTTTGTTTTAAATTTTGTTTCTTTTTAAAATCGTGGTTGTGTTGCATTTGAAACTTGTGTACGAATAGCATTAGTTGCAACTTCACTTGCAGCTGATCGAACATGTTCATTTTGCATAAAATTAGTTGTAAATTCTTGCTGTGCTTTAGCAACACTTGCACTTGAAGAACGATAAATTCTATGAACCTAAAAATAATAATTAAATAATATAATTTAAATCAATAAAATATTGAATAATGAATTAATTTAAATTAACTCACTTTAGTTAACATGAGAAACATGCCAAATGCTGATACGAAAAAACCTGCAGTAATTGGTATCATCATGACTCCTAAGAATCTCGAAGCTTTAAAAGCTGGTACTATGTAAAATAGGCCACTGAAAAAAAATCACATATAATTAAATATCACATATTACATATTGATAATTCAATTATTAATAATTACCAAATGCCTGGACCACTCCATCCCAATGCTTGGAAACTTGTTATTACTAATTGAAATGTGAACATGAAAAAGAAAACCATAAAGTTAATTGAACTGTCAGTTTTGAATGCTTTGTAGCCTGGACGAAACCAGCAGACAAAAGAAAATGGTGCTAATATAAATATCCAAACAATTGCCATCAATAGTGACTGGATATCAGCTGTTATCAACATATTTGCAAGCTGTCCAACCAAGTTGAGACACAACACAGAGAAATGAACTGAAAAAAAAACAAATAGTAACAATGACATATAATAAATAATTTATAAATATATAAATTACAAATACTTACATAGCCAAAGATAATACAATTGTCGAACAATATTTTGAAATTCAGTATCAATTTCAACATCAATATCTTGGTAAAAACAAGGCTGGAAACAACATTGTTCTGGCAATGGTGGCCAATTATTTCTTCCAGCTATAATATTTATAACAATTAATTAATTATCATTAATATTATTTTTTAAAAATTATACTTACGATAATAATTTGAATTTCTTATTTCTTCTTCTCTTCTAGCTCTCCAATCTGCTCCAGTTTGTGGCTAAATAAATTAAATTTAATATTCAATATCAATATTTATTATTATTGATAAATAAAATAATAATAATTTAATTAGTTTGAACCTGTGATGTTGGTTGTTGTTGTAAAGTTGGTGAAAGTTTTGGAGGAACAGTTTGTTGTGGATTACGTGTGTATAATGGTGGTGGTTCTTGAACAGTTGGTTGTAATGTTGCAGGTTGTTGTGTTGCTCCAACACCACCATACATTGGTGGATTTGATGCACCACGTACTTGTTGGGAATTTGTACCTTGTGCATTTCCATGAACTGGTGGATCAGCAAATGGATTATAATCTTCGATACCACTTTGTGGTACAGCTGCTGCTGGTGTACGTCTAACTGATGGATCCTTTCACAAAAAAAAAAATACCCCAGGTTAATATTTAATTTATTTACAAATTGTATTTCTTTAATAAGAAAATTCATTTATCAATTTACACAACGTGGCACAAGTTAGCTATGCATGAAAATAATAACAAAGAAATAAAATAAAAACAAGATAACATTGTGGTAGAAGCATCAAAGTTTAATAATAATAATAATAAAAATAATAATTATTATTATTATTATAATTGAAAGATGAAATATTTATTCATCATTTAGTAATTAAAAATCTAAAAATTATTAATGTCCAAGTCGTCATATAATTATCATTAATTAGGCTACTGATTGCAGTCAATGATAAAATAATTTACATGAAAAACATATGAAATGATAAACTAACTAACCGAGAATGGATCGTTGACAGTTGGCTCGCCAAATGGATTTTCCTCAAAACCAGACATACTTAATTTTTTTTTCCTCAAATGTAGTCTTATCAGTTGGATTTATGAATAATATTTTTAACAGCTATCTAAACTTTTTATTAATAACTAGTTGATGTAATTCACTGACAAGTTAACTGTCAGACGTTCAACATCATTGGTTGGCAAACTCAAAGATTATATTTTTTTACGTGGCAATAGTTACTGTTCTGATTCACCACTTATCAATCTTGATAAGAAAAATATAAATAATAATAATAATATTTTAAGGTATAATTGATTGGTTTTTATCTTTAAAATAATTGATCGATTCACCAATATACTAACATTTGACACATGATTTTCATCAACTTTTGTTGTTATTATTATTTGTTTTTGACGTTTCAATAGTCAAAGTTTCAATGGTCACGTCATGAAAATTATTTTATTTTTAATTATGCAATTATTCACAAAAATTAGTTAATTATTATTTAAATACGATTTTTTTTTTTTAAATAAACAATTATAATTTTTAATAGATAATTTGATAATTAAAAATTAATATTATGAATTTGAATATACAGTTTTTCCACCGCCATTTTATTTTTGTGTGTTGGACACTAGCGACTGTTGCGGTTTTCCTCAAAAATAAATTTCATCATCTGTCTTTATCAAAAACATTTTCTCTTTTTCCTCTTGTGTGTTGAAAAAAAGTGTAAACAAGTCTCATATTATTATTATCTAATTTTGTTTATCAACAAAAACATGATAGCTCTAGAGTAATTAAAAAAATATCGTGATATTTGTTGTATAATTGCAAATTTAATAGAAAGTACATTAACATAACCTCAATTGAAGAAAAATATATTTTTTTCTCTACCATTTTGCTATTTATTTTGTTTGATAATAAATATTTGAGTAATAACTAATTAGATTAATTAATATAATTATTGACTACAGATTTTTTATAAATTCAAGTATGTATTTATTTTTTTTGTGTGCACTCAATAAACAATTGAGTTTTACTTATTTTACTCAATAAAAATATTAATTAATTGTTTGATTAAATTATAGATTTTGGAGCTGGACGTAGATTTTTACTCCTTTTTTGTGCAACATTGCTGAAAAAGTAATGAACAACTTTAACTACTATGAAATGATTATCATGAAAATTTACAAGTGTGAGTTTTATTATCCTTATATGACAAAATAATTTATTCTATTTATTAATATCAAAAATAATTTCATTTTCAGTCAGAGCAAATAGAAAAAAAAAAAAAAAAAATTTTGATAATCAAAGAATCCTTGTCTACAAAGTCACTTGATAATAATAATTGTCATCATTCAATTGAACATGTTGATGACCAATTTGATTCACCTCATGAGGTAAATAAATTAACCAATTTTCATAAAACATTTTTAATAGAAAATTTTTGCTCAATACTGTTATCAAAGTCTTTTCGCGCTTTTTTTCTATCGCCATGACACACTCCGACATTTTAAAAAATTTATGCACACATCATTGTCGCGCGAGTGTGTGTGTATATTTTTTTTTACTTTAGTTTTTTTTGTTTACGTGCTAATTTTAAATCTAAAAAAAAAACATAAGAAATAAAAAAGATCTACTAGCTAAGAGGAAAACAAAGTAGATAATTATCAAGGAAAAAATTGTCCAATCAAGAGTTTATTATTATTAAATTGTCAAATGTCGTTTGAATGTTGCGGTGATGGTCGAACGACTGGCGATACATTATTTCAGTCTCTAAAGATAATATTAACCAATTTAAATATTTACACAAATAAATTAAACATTGACATAAATACAATAATTGAAGCAACAATATTAATTGGACCATTGTTGTTATTATTATCAGGTGTATGTTTAACAACAATTTACTGCGCAATAATATTGCGACGACGTGTCTCATATGTTGGCTCAGTAAAAACAGTAGAAGACAAGCAACGAGCTTCTTCAACTCGACGAAAAAAAAAGTCCAGGTTGTCAAGCTCTGGAGCTTTTTTTTGTGACGTCGACAACACCAAGTGATTTTAAAAAAATTCATCAGTAACATCAATCAAAGGTAACATAAATATTATTTATTAAAATTATTGTTTATTAATTTTTTCCTTAACAAAAAGGAATAATTTATTTTGCTCAAATTTACTGAATCAATTTAATACTGTTGAAAAGTAAATTTATTTTTACAATATTTTATTGTGAAATTAGTCTCTCAATAACATGCTAATTACGATTGATATATATTTATTTTTTTTGATACATATTTCATCAAACGACTACTGGATAAAATTATTATTTATTCAGTTTATTGATTCGTTAAATAATTCATAATAATTAGTATTGATTTATGACAAAATTATGGTTTTTTTTTTAAATTAAAAAAATCAATAAATTTGTTATTCATGATAAAATATATGTATTGCATTTACCTATTGCATATCCAGAAATTTTTGCATTTAGGTTTATTGGCGGTATTATGTATTCGTCGAGTTGAAAAACTATGCGATTTGCATTCTAAGCAAGATAATTTGAAATAGATAGGCTAGAACGTAGGTCTGTGTTTGAAATTTGTATCAATAAATTATTCATATTATAAGGCGTTAGAAAGTCAACTACACAACATGCATTTATTTTACTAAATTTTCTTTTTATTTTTTTCTATTTAAAATACTTAAATTTTAAATTGTTGGAATTATTGCTTTAGAGTTATACAAACAGTTGAAGTAACTAATCAATATTTATAATTTTTTCATCGAAATTACACTCTCATTATTCCCTGACACGTTAAATTCAAAGATCATTTATTAAATTATATCGACAACTAGTACAAACAATTATTGTCAAATAATATTTCACACTTTTTTCTATTTATTTAATTTAATAAAATATATTTACAACTGACGCATGCTCAGTTAATATTCCCAAGTTATACGGAAATAGCTACAAGCCAGTATTTTCCACAAAAACAAAAACTAAAAAAAAAAAAAAAACTAGTCTATGATCACTATCGTCACCATCATAAAACATACTACCAAAAATCGTCAATAAAAATTCTATAGACATTTTAGAAAATTAATTTCGGCAATCACAAAAATACCAAAACAAAGTTACAAAAAAATTTATATTTATATATGCAAATTCCGGTTAAATAAAAAAAAACAACATTCGACATTTGGCATAAATATAGATTGGGGAGTTTGCGTGTTAATGGGGATGATGTTGATGACCTCAATAAAGGTCAGTGACTTGAAAAATTATTGATTTTCAAAACCTTCCATAATTATTATATTTTTCTTTTTATTATTATTTTATTTATCATGATTATATAATACTTATTCTTATGGATCGTTGTTTCTACGCGTGATGGTTGTTGACAAGTTTCATCGAGACCTGTTAAATTATTTATAAATATAAATATAAATTTGTCTGTGTGCGTGAATTTATTTAATAAATCTAGCTTAAAAAAATGCACTTGTTGTCAATCTCAGTTATGACTTTTTAATTCGAAAAAAAAAACAAAAACAAAAACGAAAAAAATAAATTAGACACTTGCTTGACGATGGATGAGTATTATCTTCTTTTAACAATAAATACGTACAATATTTTTTTTACGAGTTGAATTATATATAATAAAAATAGTATATCACCAAGATTATTATAATCATGATGATGATCATCATCCGGCATTAATAGTAACGAGCGCGAGGCCATCTTGGTGCATTGTCATTTTTCTCCCACACGATAATATTCAAACAACTTTGATGTTTTATTATTTATTAATACATTCTACATGTAATAATAAATATAATATACAATAACACACAATTGAGTAATAATTTGCTGAAATGATAAATCGATTCTTGATGTCTAAATATATTAATATGTTATTGTTGTTGGTGCTGTTGATGAATAGATAGTTATGTCGTAGTTGTTGGAATCAATAAAATATAAATTTTTATCAATTATTTTAATCATCAGTCATAATTATTAATATTTATTTTCAATTCAATCAATGATTGAAAGGTGAAATTATTATAAATACAATGTCATAGATAAAATAACACAAATAGACATGCAACAATTGTTAAGAATCATAAAATCTTGAGTGGTTTTTCACGTACTTTGGAATGAGGAAGTTGTGACTGATTGTACGTGACAACAAGATTGGAATATTAAAAGTTTAAATTATCAAGTCGAGTATATTAAACACCATCACCATCAACAACAGATATATTATAAAAATTCATAGATTTTTTTTTCTTTTTATTGGCTAAAAAATTAGTTATTAATTTTTAAATCATTCAGACAAATAATCCATCAAGTGATATACCGGTTATTATTTTAAATTTATTTATTTTTTTTCATTTGAAATAAAATTAATGTATATTTATAGCTTTTATGGTGTTTGAATGATTTTTTTTTTTTTTTTGAATGTTATTTTTTTGATCACACACGATGAGACATAAATTTTCGACTTGAATTTATCTTTGATAGATTTGCATAATACATATATGACGCACTAAGATCAGTAAAATAATAATAAAAAATTTTCTTGGAATTTAAAAGTTGAAATTTTAGTTTATCTATATTTATAACATAATTTTTTTTTATTATATTTCTAGCACGAGTAAATAATTTTTCGAATAAATTTAAATAATTTGAAAATTATTATTGAGTTTTTTTTTTTTATATTTTTTTAATTTAAAACAAAAATAACAAATAACAAAATTGATAACATCAAAAAATTATATATATTTTTCTTGATTTAATTTTTATTTTATTTATGATTTAAATGTATATATAAAAAAACAATTTAAATAATTATATTTAAATAAAAACAAAATAAATTTTTATGTATAATTATTATTTATTGAGGCTAATTTAAACATTTATCTTGACAAAGAATTATAAATATTTTTTTTATAAAAAAAAAAAACTTTCCATTCAAGAAATCTGAGATTTTAATAGTCAATTTTTTTTTTTTTTTTGAATGTTTTTATGATCAATTATTGCTGACTTTTACTTGTAAATTAAAAACATATAATTTGTGGGCTGAGTTGGGTCTGTCAATCATGAGATTGTATTTTTGACCTAGATGAACCTTCGAATTAAATATTAAACATCAGCATCACCAGCAGGTGTTTATCCTTTTTATCCATTTGTCCTTGACCTTTTAAATTGGACTTTGCAATTATTATATTTGGCATATTTTAATTATCGATTGCTCCAATAATTGACCCAAAAAATTAAATTTCATTTTGACACAATATTTTTGTTATTGTTGTGTTTGTTTTTTAATTTGATTTTTTATATTTATTTGCGAGTTGGAGAACTTGATTGAATAGGTGGCCCACAGGTCTTGGCCATGATTCTCAAATACTTTTTGAAATTTGTCTAGACAGTTGTGTTACAACGTCAGAGACAAGGTCATACGCCATTTTATTTTGTGATTTTTTTTTATATATGTGTGGTTATCTCAAATTTGCAACACATACTTTCTCATATTTATTTGAAGCTACTCTCTTTCGAAATGTTTTTTACCCTTTGTTTTGGTCATATTAAATCAGTGAGTAATTTGTCACTGCTTCAATAAAATCTGCCAAATGACCTCCAATATTATTTGACACAATGACTTTTTTTTATTTTTTTTTTCTTACTCCCTTGTAGAAGGAAAGTGTTGAATTAAAAAAAACAAACAAATTTAGATTCCGGATGTTAGTCAGACTGCGATCAGCATCAATAATATATTTACAGAAAAAAAAAAAACAAAAAAAACTAAATAAAAAGAAGAGACTGATTTTGTCCAATATATATTGAATTATTTTTTGAATTGAATATTGTTTTTTTTTTATATTATTATTGCTGATTCAAATAATTGTAAGACCAGATGAAATTTTGTTATAAATAAATTTAATGTATCTGGGTCAGTATGTCTCGATTTTCAATCAAAAAAAAAAAAAAAAGATCCAACCAATATATTCAAATGATAATGGATCGTTGTTAAAAGATAAAATATATTTTTCTTAATTTAAATTTCTATCAAAAACTTTAAGATAAACAATAATGCTAAATTGAAAAATTTAGTCAATTAAAATCAACAATTTACTATTTATTTTTAAACTGATAAAAATTACAAGTATATAAATTGAATTGCTTATTATTATTTTTTTTTTTTGATAATAAACTTCCGGTATATATTTTAAATATTATTCAAGTCACCAAGTATCAAGACATGTATATTATTTTATGAGTTTAAACGAAAGTAAAAGTGACTTTTACCTGGCTGGGTTGGTGTTCTTGCTGCTGATAGCTATAATACGAAAATACCAATGAAAGAGAGAAAGAAAAATACTGGAAAGGTGAAGGTCAAGGTTGGATAATATATATTTATATTAATTCATACTACCACTATCAAATATCAATATTATTTTTGCTATTATAAATGTCTCTTCATACAATTTTGACTTTTTAAAAACTTATTTTAATTTTTGAAAAAAAAAAACCTTGAACTTTATTTATTTTACAATTTTTTATCATTCATTTATTTAATATTCAATTATTATCATCACGTTGTTATTATTATTAACAAGTTTTTTTTTTTTTAGACATTTTTAACTGCTGATATTTTTATTTTTTATAATTTTATTATTTGGCTATAAATTAATTAATAAAAATTAGTATTAATGCTATTATTATCAAGTATTTTAAATATAAAAAAATAAAAATATATTATTGGGGTTGATGATTGAGTTATCAGGGTGAAAAATTATATCAACAATTTATTTTTATTGACACATAAATGTAACAAACAAACGAGAGATCAAAGTGTTGCATTATCATATTTTTTATCTTTAATTTTAACTTGTGTTAATGGTGAAAAATAATTTATAATAATAATACAAATTGTTGAGGGTTCGAAGTCAGCACAATGTGGGCCAGACGATAATAATAATAATAATAATTGTTAACTGTTTCCTGGTATATTTATTATATACTCATTTTTTTAATTAATAATAACATATTTTAATTGAGAGATAAAACAACATTGCAATACTTTATTTGATGATAATAATGACAACAAATGCAACTTGTATATTACACTCTTCCTATCTTTATTTATCATCCATATAATTTTTTTTTTTTTTTTCATATTCATTTATCATTATTTAATGTCTCATAATAACACATATTTTTGTGTATCAATATTTAATTTTTTTTTTTTTTTCAATTTTGAGGTAAAATTTAAACACGTGTGTTGGCACAGTGTTAAATCACCAAGTCAATGTACTTTATTTAAAATTACTTGTTTAATGTCATATCAGTAACTTATATAATTTGCAAAATATTTTTTTTTTTTTTAAATTTTTTTATATAAATCGCGAATGTAATTTTTATATTTTTTTTTTCTCAAAATATTTATTTTATTTTTTTAAATAACAATAATATTGTAAATATAAAATTTTAATATATATATTTTTTTTTATTCTTTTACAACCTTTGAGTAAATAATATAAAAAATTCAAATTACATTCACATAACGGTTTATGTCGATTATTCTTCTCGCAATGGTAGCTGACTTCTTTGACTCTCGTTCATGAATGTTAACCAATGACAAATAATCTTTTTATATATTTATTTTTATTTTTTTTGCCAGTAAATATTTTCTACAGGCGTGTGAAACTTGGTGTAACCGATGCTGTAATATAAAAATACGTGACACGTGCTCCAATACCTATGTATTATTTATTGAAAATTTTTTTTAATTTTTAAATAAATATTATACACAGACATGTGTAATTTCAATTGAAAAAAAAATTATAATAATCACAATAATTTATACCCACTTTTGTTTGAAATTTTATATTCACTACAATGAAAAATGCCCTTGGCATTAAACTACTGCATTGTAATTTAATTTTTTTTTTTTTTTCATTTTCAATATTTTTTATTCTCGAAAAAATATAATCCAAGCTGATGCATTCTAAAAAATAAATAATAATGGTATAATTTTTTAGCTGCATTTTTGTGATGAAGAATCTTTGAATAGTTTTTTATTTTTTTATTTAAAAAATTGCATCTTTAAACCGGTCCTTTTTATTTTTTCTACTGTTGATGCACCGGTTTGGTCCAACGAAATTGTTATCTCTTTTTTTTCATTTTTTTCCAGTCTATCTATATTTTTATTTTTCATTTTGCCTGCAGAATGCAACTCTCAATTCAAGTTGAATATCACGGAGTAAAGTAAAAAAATAAAGTAAATAAATTAAAAGTGAAATTGAAGAGAGATAAAAAAAAGAGAAAAAAATTGTTGCTCCAATTTATTGTGATATTCGTGTAACACGCTATATAAATAATTGATTTATAATTTTTTCGAAATAATTTATCAAGCATATATACTTTCACCAACAAACAACAAAATTAACCCTTTAAATCATCTTGAAGAAATTTATTCAATGTTTCTTCTTGATAAAAAAATGTAAAGAAGAAATTTAAATAATATAATTCCAAGTGAATCCAATGAATATTGGAGAAAACTTGATATATTTTTCAATTGTTAGGAAGTGCTGATTGTTGATAAAACTATTGGCTGTTCAGCTGAGACTTAATTAGATAAATAGATTGTAACTCTCTTTCATATTTGACTAAACTATACATAGTAGTTTTATAACTATTAAAGCTAAAAGTCAAGTCTCTCTAAACGCATTTCAGTTTCATTTGATGCTTGTTAAAATAAAAATAAAATTAAAAAAAAATGTGCGCGCGCGCATAAACCAAGTATTATCCCTCGTTGCACCAAGTATCGTCACTCAGTCGCGCTCGGTACGCGGAGACGCGAGCACCATTAATCATTAAAATAATCATCAATATATTATTATAATAAAAATTTTTGGTAAATGATCCATTGATCCCAAATAGCAGCACTTGAAACGACACCTAAAAAACATTATTGCTTTACTCAATTATTTTTTTTTTTAATTGTAAAATTTGCAATTGATTTAAAAATTTAATTATTAAAATCAAGCAAGCTTTTGAAATATATTCTAATAGACAGCAAGTGCATAAGTGTGTGTTGATTTATTATATTTATCTTTGATTAATTTATAATTTTTTTTTTTTCGTATTTAATATCAATACAAGATTGCAATTTATCGCGGTCGCTCTTTTTTTCTCACTCGTGTTTGTGTGTCTGTGTTTTTAACGACAAAATTTTGTGTCGTTTCCTTTTTATTTTCATACTGAAAAAAAGGGCATATCATCACGTGCGTTTATATATATTATACCAATGAAAATTTAATTTAAAAAAATATGTTTTTATTGATAAATTAATTGGGTTTTGTATTGAAATAATTAACTGATGCTGCGCACACCAGCAACACCGAAAGTCGCTTTATATTAACGAAAAAAAAGCGTGTTCTATTTTTAATATATATATTCAACACGTGCGGTAATATTCAGAGATAAATGTCCATTAAAAAATAGACAAAACACCAAGTAACATCAGGTATATATTTTTATTATACTCTATAAATTTTATAATCATAAATTCGTCGTAATTTTTAAACTTTTATTTACTTTAAATTATTAACAACACGAATTAACAAAGTCAAATGTCATGTTAGATAATATCGAAAAAAAAAAATCAATAATCCAAGATTACATATACAAAATATGGCAATTAAAAAATATTTATAAAAATTTGTAAAGGCGTAACGACATGATGTTGTATCCTCGAATATATTTTGTGGGTGTTTATATCCGTTATATTTTTTAATAATATAATTTTACTCATCTTGCATATACGAATTTAATTTAAAATATTTTTTTCAATTCGAAAGGTTTCCTTTACCTTAAATCTTCTTTATACAGTGAACCTTTTTTGGCTATTTGATATTTTTTTTTTTAAATCTTCATAGTGTGGGCGATGCGATAATATAAAAAAAAAAATCCAAAAATATATTCTACCGTTACACCTGAAATTAAACATTTTTTTTTTCATGCAAATGTCAAAATTTAAATGGTCCTATGAATATTCCGATGAATGAAAGTTTCAGATATCATTGACGTTCGTTTAAAAATAAAAAAAAAAATTCTACAGAGTATGTTTCTTAAATTTGTATAATTTATATGAACCTTTGACCCGGATTTTCGTTGTTATTTCGTACAATTAATTTTACTGTTTTGTTTTATTATTTATTTACTTAAATTATTGCAATAATTACACGTTACATAAAATTTTTAAATGATAATAAAGTCTGGTATTAATAAAGCCAAAAAAAAAAAAAATTTTATTGATATTTTTTCTGCGAAAGGTTCCCTGATATAGAAACTGACCAACCTTATATTTCTAGGATGAATTGGCGTGCCTAAAATTTTTTATTTTATTTTTTTTTCGACTTTTAAATTCAAGTTCAAGGTCTCAGATCGTCCTCTTAACCTTGGAGCCCTAACACATGCCCGGATTGCCAATTTGTTGAATCTTTTTTATTTTTTTTCAATTCCAATATCTACACACACGCACACACACATTTATAAACCTGATCCAAAATATTATTATCAAAATAACATTATGATTCAATAAGTAATTAAAGATTTATTTATATAAAATTATTCAGCTTGTTATTTTGTCTTATCAATTGAACTTTTAACCAGTCAAAACACTTTTTTTTTTTCTTTTTCTCTCCCTCAATTGATTTGAGTAATTCAATATGTAATAAACAATTTATTTATAAAAATAATAAAATTATATAATGACGAATTTAATTATTGAAATGAATTTTTTTTTACAAGTTTTACATGTGTATTTAGATAAATATTATATTGAGCATATAGTAAATGGAATAATTGAGAGTAAAAATTAAGCGCATGTCGATGAAGGTGTATAATAAATTTGAAATACGATATGCTTTTCCACTTTCTCCAGTCTGTGGCTTACTTGAGACACCAATTTAGATGTAAACTGATACCACTTTAATACCACTTGCTCTCTCAATTATTAGATATATTATTTTCATATTTATATTTATCTATTTACAATCTCAATTTATTGTTTTAAATTTTATTATAAAATTTACTTTGCATATATTAAGATGTCATAAACACCTTGTTTAAAATAAAATAATTTACGATTTATTAAATGGCACTGTATGAAATATGAAACTTTCAATGAACCGTGTAATGTAATAAATATATAATATATACAGAAATTTTTGTCGAAAAAAAATATGTTAAATTTGTTTTTCAATATTTTATATATATTTTTTGGGTCATTGAACTTGTATTTTTTTTTTTTTTTTATTAAATATAATTATCGGTATATTATGTAATCAATTGACAATATCGCAGTTTAAGATAAAAAAAAAAATTATTTTTTCATAAAATTTAATCACTTTTTTTATTTATTTAATTAATTAGGGTATTATAAAGTGTAAAAATTAATTTTATAAATGAGTACCACTGGGTGTTCCCATTTCTTTTTGAGCGGTAGATTTTTTTTTAAAATTTTTTTTTCGATCGAGACTGTTGTATGTAATGATGATGTATGATAAAAGTACCTTTTTATCCTCGATGCATAAATTTTTTTTTCATGTTTTTTGTGAATTAAAAAAAAAAGGAAAAAGAAAAAATAAATTTTCGAAATGCAGAATGATGCAGTTGTTGACAAATAGGGTGAGGAATGATTTTTTTTTTCATTAAGTTTATCGATTTATTGTCACAGCTGTAATTTTTTTTTTCGATGTAATTTTTTATTTTTTTCGCTGTGATTTTTTTCCTCATATTGCTATAATTTTTTTCCTTACATATATAAATTTTTTTTTTTTCAATCAATATTTATTTCCACTCGGAGTATTTTTCATTCAAATGGAATTTGTCTTAATATTTATATGTGAATTCTTTTGAGTTGGTCCAACCAGTTGTACGTTTATATATGGATGTTTTAAAGAATCAAAAACTGCGCAGTATAGAAAAAAAAAAAAAAATTAAATATAAATTGTATATAAGTCGTAGTACTATGTACGTTAAAGTATAATATATACATATATATATAAAATAAAATAAGACAGAGAGACAGACGAAAAATAAAAAAATTAAAAAAGCAAAACCGATCATATCGATTCATCCTTGAAAATGCGTCCGGCAGTTTTGACCAAAGGAACCATTTACGTATGCAGCACGCATGCTTATTGCTTCTACATAAAAGATGAACTTATTTATTTAATTTTTTATTATACCCACAATAATTTAGCTATACCTCCAAATTACTCAACAACGACAACGACAAACTGCTCCGATAAATTTACAAATACACATCACCTTTCTGCACACACCATCAACTTACCCATCTTCAGCTTATTATTTTATTTTTATACACACTTTTAAATATCTACTTTTACTATATACACACACCCTGCCTTAAAAAAAATTTTAAAAAAAAACAGATACGCGCGAGCTCTCTGTCGTTGTGCAAACTCTTCTTGTTCAAAAATTTTTTCCTCTTTTTTTTTCAACATTTTATTTTTCGTAAGTTTACTCTTGTTTTTTTTTTTATTTATTTTTTTTTCTACAATGATAGACGTTGGGTGTGTGTGTGTGTTTTATTATCTATATATACTCACAATCATGTGCAGAAAAAAAGAGTAGAGAGCCAAATAACTTTCAGAGGTAAACGACTTTGTATATAGCTTAGCCGCATGACGATGATCATCATCATATACACATTATACTTGTAAACGACTACTAAAAATTGCGTCTTTAAAATTATATTAAAAAAAAAAAATTTATTATTCAGTTGAATAACACTTATTTTAAATAATTTATTATTACAAGAAATATAGAGTACCCACAGCTATATTGCATGTGCATTTTTATGCATTATATAATAATGATAAAAATGATCATAATGATCAGTAGGTTGTACACCTGTTTGAGCCATAATAGATATCAGCAATATGTGGGTTATTACTATGTCATTTGTAGGATAAAAATATAAAAAAAAAAAGTGAATATATATACATCAAGAGAGATAGAAATATGCATAATATATTTTTCGATATAAAATACCGGTCTGATAAAAATATAAAACTTGTTTATAAATATATATTTATTTTAATTGACATAATAGTTTATTTAATCAACAATTATTCACTTATTAAAATTATAATATTTTATAAATAAATATATTTTTTTTTAAACGTTAAAATTTTTAAAATCATTGAAAATTTTGACGTCATTTTAATAAATATATTTAACAAATAATTATCATATTCAAATATATTTACACTGTCAATAGCTGACTTGGATTTTTAAATAAATAAATTGTCAATTCTATAAATACAAAATAAAACAGTAATTCGTTGTTGATAATTAATTAAATAAAAAAAAAACATCAAAAAAGGGTTGTTATTTAAAACTGCATATATTTATCATCATTATTTTTACCATGCAAAAAAGAAAGGGTTGAAAAAAATGCATTTCAATATATTTTCAACTGACAGTAAGTTTATGATGGAACATGTGATGCAAAATAACAATAAAAAAAAAAAATGAATAAACATAATTGTTGTATAGTGTAATACATGTAAGCATATTACATAAAGACGAGTCAAAGTAATATATAATGTATTATTATTATTATAATATATATACATAAAAATAAACAAAAGAATGCAAACGATCACATATTGCATGCACTGTGCTGATGCAGTAAGTTGGATGTGTGTTTTATTTTATTCTATATATATATGCATGTATAAAAAAGAGGTGAAAAGGGTGTGCATATAAATATATATATATATTTATTTGCAATTACTTATATGTAAATAGAGAGGAAAGAAGAGAAGAGAAGAGAAATAAGCGCATTGAAGTAGGTCAGGTCTCAATGGTTTGTAAATTGTGTGTTGGCTGGTGGTGGTTACTGTTGGCTGATATTTTTTAACTGGTCGTCATTGTAGTTTGTTGGCTTTGTCGGTTATTTGATGGTATACATATGTACATTGCGTACTACGTAATACTTGTTTTATTAGTTTTACTCATCGACCCTCTGCTTCACTCTACTTGACATATTACAATTTTTTTTTTTTTATCATCATCATATTCACTCTCGTTTTGCTCAAAGTATATAGACCAATGAACTAAATGAATTGCACAATTTTTCTTTTTTTTAAATTATTATAATCATTGTGTTTGATGTTTATTAATGTCCGACTTTTATTATTATTTTTTATTTTATATATAAATTATTATTTCAATTTGATGATATATTAGTTTGTTATTTTTATATCAAAATAAAGTCATTTTAAATTAATAATATTTAATATTTAATAAAGATACTATACTAAAAAATATTGTGGTGTTAAAATATAAATGATTACACACAATTTGCGGTATATAAAAATATAAAAGACTAATTTATTATTACATGCGTGTATTTTATAATAATTGAATAATATGTCAAAAAATAATTGCATGTAAAAAAAATTACATAAAAAAAAAACTTATCAATTGCCTAAAAGTGGCTATACACACGTGGTTTTAGAATAGATATATCTTATCTTCAAGATACATTGACCCTAAATTTTATAATAGCTCAATTATCTATTTATTTAATAAAATAAAATTATTTAAAAAAAATATAAAACATGCAAATGGTTACAAATCATGCATGAAATAGTTAAATAATGCATTTAAATTTACAAATGAAAAGGTTAAATTGTCCAACTAGAATTATTTACCAATTGAATATGATTATTATTATCATTATTATTGTTCATGTCTATTTTAGAATGTATCTATTACATGATTATTATCATGATTATTTTATTAAATTTAATTAGCGACAATGAATTTAATGATTAATTTAAACCACACAATTTCAGTGTGTTTAATTTTATTAATATTATTATTATATTTATTAATTAATATAAATAAATGAGGGAATAAAAAAAGGGATATAGAAAAAAGTTAACAAGTCTGCCTTGTCCTCAATAATTAAAAAAAAAACCAGCTAAATATCATGTAATTTATTTTTTCATGATAATTAGCTTTTTTTTATTTATATTATTTTTAAAAATATATAAATAATTGGAACAATTTTTTGTTTTAATGAAAAATAATATTCTAGACAATATAATGATCATTATAATTAGCACTTTCTATTTCAATTAGTATTTAATATAACTATATACTTGTCATGATAAATAGAAGAAAAAAAAAAAAATTTAGTAGAACACGATTTGGCATTGAGAAAGGCGTTCATGTTAAAAGTATATATGTATATATTTAAAATCAGACGAAAAAAAAAAAAATAAATACATAAATAAATATAAGGAATACTTGTATATTATAAATGTAACTTGGTGGTGTATCTAATAAGCCCCGTCAGTGGGACAGTGAAAGGCGACCTAGACCAAGTCTAGCAACTTACATGTATATTATTTATCAACACTATGAAATAAAAACTTGAAATGATTTTTATATACATATATATATTGAAAAGATAATATTCTCATTAAGACGACGACATAAGATATGTGCAATAATATTGTTTCAAGATAAAAATGATGATGATAAAATTTTCACTTTCAAAATAACTTTCAATTGTATCAAAATTATTTATTACAATGTTTGTATTTATTTGTTTTAGATTTTATCAACAATAAACTATTCAAAGAATATTTAAAATATAAAAAAACAAAATTTAAAAAATGGCTGGTGAAGATACAGTTGTTATAACAAATGGTACAGTTGATGGAATGACAATAATACCACCAGATAAAATAGATAATGGAAAAAATGGTAATGTCATTTGTAATAATAATAATGGTAAATTACCAAAAACAAAATTATTAGAAATGACAAATGGTAAAAATGAAAAATTACCATTAAATGATGAAAAATCAAGTTTTCATACTGAATTTGATGATGATATTGATGTATCATGTGGCTGGGGGCCATGTCGTCCAAAATGGTTACAATTTTTTGCTACAAAACAAGCATTTTTAGTAACATTTTGCTTAACATGGGTAAGTTAATATAAAAATCAATTTTCATTTAAATAAATTACAGTAATTATTTTAAATATAAAAATTCAAACAACAGGTACTTCAAGGTATGTACTATACATATTTTGTATCAGTGATAACAACAATTGAAAAATTATTTCAAATACAATCAAAAACAACTGGTATAATAATGTCAGCAACTGAAATTGGACAAATTGGATCATCTTTATTGCTAACATATTATGGTGGTCAAGGACATAGACCAAAATGGATTGCTTGGGGAATGGTTTTATTTGCTGTAAGCTCATTTACATGTTCATTACCTCATTTTATATTTGGTGATCAATTGATGCATCAAAATCTTATGTTATCAACAACTGTTGGTGATGATGGAATTCAAAATACAACTGATTTAGTTCCACAAAATTTATGCATGTTTTATGAACTAAATAATAATGAAACAAATGAGTAATTATTTATTTTTAATAAACCATTCATTAAATTATTAAATATTTATTAAATTATTATATATTTTTTTTTTTGTTATTTAGATTTTTAATTGGTCCAACAAAAATTAATAAAAATTCACCTGAATATTGTAATGGTGAATTTTTAGATGAACAAAAAATTCATAGTAAAATAACAGCAATTGTATTGGGTATATTTTTTGTATCACTGTTGGGTGTAGGAATGGGACAAACAGCAGTTTATACACTTGGAATTCCTTATATAGATGACAATGTTGCTTCACGAGAGAGTCCTTTGTATTTTGGTAAATCTATAAATAAAATATTTTATTTTTTTATATTTATTTATTTAAAAACAAGTTATTGTTTATTCAATTTTCTTTTTTATTTTTCTTTTAGCCATTACAATTGGTGTTAGAATTCTTGGACCGGCTCTTGGTTTTATTCTTGGATCAGTTTGTACTATGCTTTATGCTGATCTTTCAGTTGATCCACAAATTACACCAAATGATCTGAGATGGGTTGGTGCTTGGTGGTTGGGTCAGTTTATCATTATAATAAATTGAATGTCTTTTTTTTTATTCAACATATTTAAATATTTATGGTTTTTTTATTTATAATTTTTCAGGTTTAGTATTGATATCTGCTATGCTAATGCTAGTAAGCCTTGCCATGTTTTCTTTTCCAAGTCGTCTTCCATCAAGTAAATCACAGCCAAAAATTGAAGATTCAAAAAAACCTAGCTTACGTGGTGAGTCACATATTTATTTTTAATATTTTCGTTATGCAAATAAATAAGGATAAATATCACAAAACCAAGTCACTGTTGTAGTTGATTGTCATTGTGAATTATTGATACAAATAAAAGGGATAAATCTTGTTGTCATGATACTACTACTACAACAACAACATATGTTTCTTTTGACCTTGGTATACGTTGGTTGGATCGGCTTAATAATAATGTTATGTTGTGACTGACCGAGTCGCAAATTGCAAAGCAAGTTCATGGTCAAATCGTGCTGTTGCAATAAAATTTAAAAGAACAAAACAACACACAACTCTGTTGTTTTATCTTTTTATTCTTTTTTTTTGTCAGTTGTCTCTTGTATTAAACTACACCTCGGTTATTTTTATTCTATTATACCAATTGATTATTTTATTTATACATTCTGTAATATCTTGCTGGAAATATTCCAAATAGAGATTGCCAAACGATTAAAATGTTCAACTCTCTACTTTTTCTTCCTTTCGCTTTTTTTTACTGTAACAAAAAAAAAATGAAAATAAGATGGATTTATTCTCCATCTTATGTTATTTCATTTATTTATTTATTAGTAATTTAAATTGATTAAATATTTTTATATTTATTTAATTTTATAATAATTTTTTTAATAAAATATTGTATTATCTCTAGCAAATGATGATAATCGTAAAGATAAATTTTATACTAAAACAAGTTCAACCAATGGAATGAAGTATGTAGTCTTTTATCCATTCCTCTCATATCATACAATCGACTTTTATATACTTACATGAGTTTAAAAGTTCCTTTTTAGTATTGTGGTATTTTGTAAGTCTTGAGATATATACTTGAAACCACATTTTTCAATTTTCCACTTAAACACCATCAAGTACATGAAGAATGCAACCAAACAACCAACAACGTGATTATTTTTTTTTTGAAAATAATGTTTCTTATTTTATTTTGTTAATAAAATAATTCAATTTATTTACAGATTTTCCTAAAGCTGTTAAACGATTGTTGAAAAATGATATTCTCATGTTTAGAACAGCAAGTAGTGTTTTACATATTTTACCAATTGCTGGACTTTATACATTTTTGCCAAAATATTTAGAAACACAATTTCGTTTACCTGCTCATCATGCCAATATGGTTTCTGGTAATTAATTAATTATTACTCAATATTTATTGATAATTTAAATATAAATTTACTCAATATAAATACTTGATAAATTAATATAGGTGTTGGAGGAATTCTCGTGATGGGTTTTGGTATAATAATAAGTGGAATTTTCATACTTCGAATAAAACCAAATGCTCGTTTTGTTGCTGGTTGGATTGCATTTACTGCTGTTGCTTATGGAATTGGTATGGGAGTTTTAATGTTTATTGGATGTCCAATGGATGATTTTGCTGGTTTATCAACAAATTCAATTGGGTAAATACACTATAATTTTTTAATGATTAATAAATAAATAATGTTTTATAAATTTAATGTTTTTTCATTAACAGAATAGCTGGTTTTGAGCCAACATGTGAAGCAAGCTGTGATTGTGATCGTAATAAATTTAGTCCAATTTGTGGTGCTGATAAAAAAACATATTTCTCAGCTTGTCATGCAGGATGTTCAAATTTTACAATGATTGATGGAAAAATATCAACGTATCATGATTGTCAATGTATTGGATCAAATGATACAGTTACAGAATTTTTCAACACAGCAACAAATGGTTATTGTCCTCTTGAATGTAGTAACTTTTGGCTTTATATGATACTATTTTCTGTATTTGTATTTATACATTCAACAAGTGAAGTTGGTTCAATGCTGTTAATATTACGATGTGTTGATCCAAGAGATAAAGCAATGGCACTGGGTTTAATACAATTTGCAATTGGTTTATTTGGTAAATTTAATAATTATATTATTTATCCTATTTAAATTATACAAAATATTAATAATATTTTTTGTAATAATCAACAGGAAATGTACCTTGTCCAATTGTTTATGGTGCTGTGGTTGATTCAGCATGTCTTGTTTGGGAATATGCTTGTGGTGAACAAGGCGCATGTTGGCTATATGATTCAGATATATTTAGAACATTTTTCCACGGTATGTTAATTTAATTTAAAAAAAGAAAACAAAAACAAAAGTTATAATTTATTTTTACTATTATTGTACAGGTACAACTGGTGGTATTTTATTGCTTGCATTTATGGTTGATCTTGTTGTATGGTACAAGGCAGGAAGTATTAATTTTTCTGATGAACCGACAGCAGGTGAGGCAGGTTCTGTTGAAGAAATGGAAAACCTCAAGTCTCAAGAGGCTCAGGTCGTTGATAATAGCTACCTCTAAAATATTTTCACGTACGTATAACAAAAAGAAATAAAAATCTAAAATAGTTTTAAAATATATAATAATAATTTTAATATTATTATAAAAACAAAAAACCACACACGATAATATAGTAGTTTTTTTTTTTTTAAATGCAAGTGAGCTCAATTAACTACTGTACGTGACACTCATGCTTTTATATTATTATTATATTATTATTTTAGCTACAGTGGTAATTACGTAATTATATCTACTCATATATTATATTCTCATCAGTTTTAATAGTATCTATTTTATAAATAATAATTATTAAATATAAGTATTGCCACTAAGAATAATTATTCACCTCTGTGAGTATGAGAATATAAATTTTTTTATTTTTTTACTCTCAATTGATTGCAGAGAAAGTTAATTAGAAAAAAAAAAAAGTTTAAATAATTTTTCTAATAATTAAAAACAACGTGCATCAGTAACGATAAAATAATAATTTTTTTTAAAGCCTAAGATTAACGGTGCTACCGACAAAACATGTCAGTTTTGATTAAAAATTTTTAAAAAATTAAGATTTTTTTTTTTCTACGGGTACAAGAAAAGTTGTAATTAATAAAAAAAATACAACAAAACTATTAAGATATAAAAAAACGAAAATAATTGGCAAGTAACATATTGATATTTAAAAAAAAAAAAAAAAAAAATTATATCGAATAACATTTTCTATTATAATTTAGTGTGGAAAATACTAAATTACTTTCGTTCTCCTAAGTTTTGATAAAAGCCGTTTTAAAAAAAGCAGTAGCATTAACTTATGATGAATTTTTCTACTGCTCCAAATGTTATTGTTATTGTTGTTGATGTTGTTGTTCGTGTGACTATTTTTTTTTTTTCATAAATAATTATTATATATTGATAAAATTGTGATTGTTAGAGTACTGCAAGTTTTATAAAACTGCTGGCTGCTCATACGTAGTAACCATAATTAAATATTAATTATTAAAATATTATACATTTTTTTCTGCACTTGTAAATACAATAGTACAATAATATTTACCAAACTAATTTCTAAAAAAAAAAATTAAAACAGAAAAAAAAAGAATAAATACTTAACGAAAACGAAAATACTGCGGAACCAATATTTTAAAAATCAATTGATAATAATTATAGACAATTTTTTTTACATAACTTTTTTACAATTTTGAATGTTTACAATGATTTTTTTTTTTTCTCAAACAAAGTCTGACCATCATAAAACACTGCCGTAATTAAATATTAGTCACTATTATATAATTGAGCATTTAAATATTTTTATTATCATTGTTAAAATTAATGGTTCCAAAGTTTAACAATAAAAATAAATTGAACAATTTAAATGTCATTATTAAATATTAAAGAAAAAAAAAACATACAACAAATTTTATTATTATTCAAAACTCTTGAAGAGTTTATGCATCACAGAATTTCACTATAAAATATTTTAGAATATCATATGATCAATAAGTCATAATAATTAATCAACAACAACATAAGCATTGATAATATTAATAATAAATAGTGATAAATATATTAAATATTAAAAACGAGAAGGAAAAACTTCAATGCCAATTTACATGTTTCTCGAATACATATATATTTTAAGAAAAAAATAAAAACCATAATTGCTAGTCCTTAAAAAATAATATCAATTAATAAAAAAAATAAAAAGAAAATAAAAAAAAAAATACATGCACACTTATAATTAGGCAAAACTTGCATAATATTATTTTCGTAATAAGTTAAAAAAAAAATTAAAATATATTTTTCATTTCTTAATCATTTTTTTTAATTACAAAATTAAGAAATAATTAATAATATTTTTAACATGTATAAAAAATTATGTAATTCAATTTATTTTATATTATATTTTAAATAATCTATCAAATTTTAATTGAAAGAAAAAAAAGACAGTTAAAAATTCTGGCTGAGTGTTTTTTAAAAATTTTAAATAATTATTATTAAATTTTTTGTCGATACAAAAATGCATCACTAATGTACCTTCGAAAACATTGAAAAAAACAAATATACGTAAAGGAAATTATTTTTGAATTAGTGGCTAAAGGATGTTGTAAAAAAAAAAAAAAAGTATTGTTATTAAGAAAAAGGAAGAAGCATAAAAATATTGTAATTTTTATTAATTCAAGGATTGAGACTGATTCAAGAGTGTGTTAATCCTACGTATTTTATTATTATAATATTGTTTTAAATTATAATAAATACTGTACTTTGTTTATACATTTAAAAAAAAAAGAAAAAGGCCTGTGCCATAACTATATATAAAAAAAAAAAAAACATTAACAATAATTCAGTAATTGTTTAAACTTTATTAAATAATTTAACTCACAAATGTAAGTATATTTTTTTAATATTTTAATCATCAAAATCATTATTAACTCATGTGAAAAAAACTGCTTTTTTTTTCAGTTCTAATTGAGTTTATATATTTTATTCAAAGAAAAGCTGTTGGATTAGTCTCTTGAAACATCGTCGAGAATTTGCACGTTTTTTTAATGGATTGCCACAATCATCTTTCAACTCATTATTAATTTTTTTTTCACCATAATGTGTATCATCATCTGGCCACCTGGCAAGTTGTTTTTTTTTCGTTATTAATTTATTATCAAAATCATCATTGTCATCTAAAAAATCACAAGATTATTATTTTTATAATATTAATAATTTAATTCAAAAAATATGTGTTTAATTACCTTTAAAATTTTCAGATGATTCAATTGGTTCAACTGGTTTTCGATGGTGATTATTATTAACATTAACATTGCTATTTGTACTTTGACTTCTTCTTGAAATTAATGCTTTAGCTGTTGCTTTTGTTAAACTTTTTTTTTTACTTAATAATATTTTAGCAACAGCTTCACCAACAGCATCAGATATTGTTTCACTCAATTCATTGATCAATAATTCAGCAATAACTTTTGATGCATCTGCTGCTGCTGTTGCTGCAGCTGTTACCAATAATTTTTCATTATCAAAATTTTCATCGGAAATAATTCCAATTCTTTCACCGCTCATTGTTTCATTGGATTCCTTGATAATGTTAATATTGTCTTGGTCATAATAACAAATTAAAAAAAGGTAAAAAAATATATAATATTATTTAAATTACTCACGTCTTCTACATTAGGAAGATGAGGAGTTTCTTCACTTGATTTTTTTAATTTACGATTATGATTTACATTTATATTTGTATTAATATTTGAATTAGAACTTCGACGAACAATATCACGTTGACTATTTAATATTGTACCAAAACTATCCTAAAAATTTATCACAAAATTTATAATTAAAATATATATATTTATTATTTTTCATGATGAGAACAAATGGAGATTACGTCAACCAATTCAAGGACAAAGAAAATAATTTATTCGCTGATTTACATCAAGTAAAATTCAATTTTAATTATGTAGGTATATAAATTATTATTATTTGTTAAATATGTCAATTTATAATTACCCCAATTATTGAGACAAAACATAGCAATATCAACAATGACTGTTCCATTTTAAATTAACAAGTTAAATAGTTTTTTTTTTTTTTTTTTCTAACGTTGTGAATAATTTTCATCTTACCACAATGCTTTTATATTATTCGCAAATGTATTTTAATCATTTAACTATGATTTCCATACAATTTTCAATATTCAGCTTGTCAATCAACATTTTCATCGAAACACTATAATCCTTGATAAGAAATTTTCCGTATAATTATTGACAGAATAATAATTAAAAATTAAAAAATTCTAATTTATTTAAAAAAAAAAAAAAAAACAATTTCTAAATTCATTGGACAAATTAATTACTTTTTTCATTATCAAATTACTCATTAATAAATTTTTAATTTTTTGCTAAATAGGCAATAGTAATAATTAAACTTCCATATAAATATTTTCGAATAATATTTATTTTTTTCTGTTCATTACATCGAAATTTAGCTCAGATTATTTATTTATATATTTTATTTTTTTAAATATAACATTCGATTAGTATAAACGACCAGGAGTATAAACACCTCTTCTGCTATTGAAATTTGTATTGATGTTGATATTTTTATTTTTCACTCGAGTTGGCTAAAAGAAAAAAAAGACATTATTATTAATTGGTCTATCAAAAGAAAAAAAATATATATATTTTTTTATTTAATTTAAATTGAGATAAACAAAGAAAAAAAAAATAATACATGTTTATCCTCAGGAGAAGCATCAACAGCCTCATCTTTTTCCTTATTCGAACTATCATCATTTTTATCATTATCATCAGCATCTTCATCTTCATCTTCATCATCATCTTCATCCTCTAGACTATCATAATAGATATCACCTTGATGATCAAAGCCACCAGTGCCTTCCATTGGCATTCCAAAATAATCACTTTCTGCATTTAAAGATCCAAGATCTAATTTATTTACATATCCTTTTAATTTTCCATACGATATTGGGCCTAGAATTAGTGCTTCATTTGGACGTTCTAAACGAAAAAATATATATATAAATTAATTAAATTTATAATAATTATATTATATTAATTGATAAATATATTAATAAATTTTTTTAATTACGATATATATATCCAGTTGCCGTTGGTCTACCCATACGTTTTGGTTTTCTTAGTTGTTGTTGTTGTAGTTGTTGTGGTTGTGGTTGTTTTTTACCAATTGAATTGAAATTTGTATTAATATTTGTATTACTATTAATATTTGAATTTCTTCGAGTTGCTGCAGTAATAACAGCACCACGAGCTGCAGCTTTAATACTTCTTCTTGATGGTCGTCTTTTTTTATCTGATAATATTCTTAATACTGCCACAGCAACAGCATCACCAGTTGTTTCACTCAAATCTTGAAGCAATGCTGTTGCTATTGTTTTTGTTGCTTCTGCTGCTGCCATTGCTGCAGCAACAGTTTTTTCTTCAACACATGATGATTCAGGTGATAATAATGTCTGAATAACAATAATTTATTATTATTATTGATAAAAAAATAATACTACAATACATTTTAATAAACTTACATCATTGCTAATGCCGTCATTAGCATTTCGTCTATTTTTATTACGATTTGAATTTGTATTTGAATTAGTATTTGTGTTTGAATTTGCATTTGCATTTCGACGACTTGGATGAACATATTTTACTGTTCCTTCAACTTGTGAAATTGTCTGAAAAAATTATTAATTATGTTTAATTTTTTTTTCCTTTCTTTTTCAGTACACATGCTGACTAAATAAAAAAATTTAAATATTTATATTTCAACATCAATTTATCAACTTGATGCTGATCTAATTGAGCTGTGACGAAAAACCATATTGGTGAGTTAATAAATATAATAATAAAAAAAATTTACCAATGCACAAAATAGTGCAGTAACAAATAGAATAAGCACATTTACTTTAAACATTATTAAAAAATTAAATCCAACTAAAATTAACAAACATAATTTTCAACTATTATATATACGTTTTTTTTTTTATAATGAAAATTATTCATATTGATATAATACAATAGTTTGAATATAAATAATTGATAAAAGTTAGGCTTGTCGATTATCAATTAATTTACAATAGGTGTTGATAATTATAACAAAACAAAATAATTATTCAATCGATTTTCTCATTAATTATTTATTTATTAAATCTACTTCAATGAAACATATACTTTGCCGTTAATTTTGTTTTTTTTTTTTCAATATTTTCTATCACGTTTACCATTACTGTCATTATTGTCATTATTTTCTGTTGTATTATCATCTCTTCGCTCTTCATTAGTATTTATATTAGTATTTGTATTGATATTATTATCATTATATCTTCTTTTGATCATTGTATTTATTGCTGCAAGTACATCATCACCTTTGTGACCTCGTTCTTGTTTTATTTGATCAATTGTTTTACTTGAATCATTATCATTTGATGCTGGTCGTTTAACTCTTGATGATGCTGTTGATTTTGTATCATCAGCTAATTTTGCTTGTGAATCATCAATTCTTTCTAATTTTGATCTATATACAGTTCTATAACCTGAGGCTGATCTAGCACCTGATGCAACTGGTCTAGCTGTTCTTAATATTGTCTGTGAAATTTAATTTAATCATTTTAATTTTAATTATTTCGATTTTTTTATTCATTTAAAACTTACTTGATCCATTCCACTTCTATCTGCTCCTTCACTCACACGTGATGCCATTTTTTTTAAATGACTATTTGATTCTCGTAATAATAGCTCAATACTTTTTATTGATTTTGCCAATTGAATAACAGCATTGTCATGTGCTGATACTGGTGATGAGCATTCAACGCCTGATAGAACAATTAACATTGTCTAAAAATAATAAAAAAATTAATAATTATTAATTTATATTATAATTGCCATGATTTTTGATAATATAATTATCATTTTTATATACCAAAACTGGAACCAGTTGTATTATTTTAGCCATTATTGTTGCTGATAATGATGATGATGTTGTTGTTGTTGTTGCTGTTGTTGTTGTTTAATGTAGGAAATTGACAGTGCTATTGGACAAACAGGTATAGCCAAATGATTCTAGAGTTGTTGCATATATTCATGTCTCGACTCACATAAAATAGCTGTAATCTTAAATAGTAATCTATAAAATCAATGTTATTAGCAATAAAAAAAAAAAACAAAACGAAAAAAAAAAAAAAAATCAATTTGTATTAAATCCGTGAAATTGTCATTAATGTAAATATGCCTGCAATAAAAGCAACGTTTATTATTATCAAATTTTAAATGAACCAACGAAATTGTTTTTTTGTTTTTTTTTTTTCCTTTTTTTTTTGAACATAAAATAATTTTATCTTGACAAATTAATTTTTTTTTTTTTGCTTTACATTAAAAATGTAAATAATACATATTATTATTATTTAATAATTTAAATTATAATTTATGATAATTAATTGATTTAATTTATATTATATCAAGAAGTGAACTTTTTAATATTCTTAAATTAAAATTTATATATTCATCATCACGAATATTTGATTGCATTCTTCGACTATTTCGATTTAATTTTTTTTTATTTTCTTTTAAATCTTCTTTTGCATTATTTGCATCATCGTCATCATCATTATCATCATCGTCATTGTTATCATGAATTTTATTAGCCATTGCATTTTTTTTCTTAGTGAAATTAGTTATTATTTTTAATTTTTTCATCATTTTAGTAACAATATCTCTTGTTAAAATTTCCCTATCAATACTAGCATTGATATTAACATTTGAATTATTATTCAATGCTCTTCTTGTAACACGATCCAATGCATCAGCCAGCTGAAATGGTGATGTTGCTGAACGACGAGTTGGTTGTATAATTGGTACAACAATTTTTTCTAAATCTTCAATAATATAATTTGATGTAAATGATCTTCTTGTTAATGGTACATCAATATGTTCTTCAATTAATTTCCATAGCTCAGCAGCAACATCTTTCGGATCAACATTAACAATAATGTTTACATTTTTATTTTCAATAACAGTTTCACCCTGTAAATAAATTAATAATAATATTTAATTCAACTTTTATAAATTTATTATTATTAAATAAATTACCTCTTGACTATATTTAGTTGGTTTTGATCTCAATTCATTTGAACCATATTTTTTTTGATAATGTCCCAAATGATCATGCTAAAAGAGTACAGACAAAAAATAATTTTCGCGCTTTATATTTTATTTAATATTGTGATGATTTAATAATTTACATCAGAGCTTACATGAGATGCCAAAATAGATGTTAAAAAATTTAAACCAATAACAATAATAATATTAATTGTTGGGAGTTTCATGATAATATTAGGATAGCTGGCAATAGCAACAATAAAATAAATTAATAAACTTTGTTATTCACAATCAATGAGTCTTTCTTTATTGAAGAAAAATATTATATTTCAAGTTCTTTATATAGTTTAACACTTTGAAACGACAATAGTCGTTATATATATTTATAATATTAACTGTTAACGATATTACTGTGTAACGAAAAAAATAAAATAAAACAAACAAACAACAAACAACAAAAAATATATATACTCAGTATTAAATTTACACTTAGTACCGTTAAATGTTTAACAAATAGTACAGTAATATTAAATATAATATATAATGAAAAAAATCAGTTGACTGATTCAACCAAACTCGTCAACTGAAATACATGAAATTATATTATTTTTTTAACCAATACTTTTTCTCATTGATTTGATTCATTTACTTTATTATTATTTATTTTATTATTTTTTATTGTTATTTAATCAAGGCTGACTGTGAAATTTGATATTATCATTATAGTTTTATTAATTTTGTTTGTTATTTTACTTTTTTTTTTTCTTTTTTTACTTTTTTTTTTTGTTATTTCATTTTATTGACTCGTAATTTTTAAAATTAAATAAACAAATTTGTTGTTTTATAATTTTATTATTATTAGTTAATTTTTTTATTGTTATATAACTTATAATATATATATATATTTTTTATTCTTTATTATTCTTCTTTGACAACGTACTTGTGAACATCAAAATTATCACCTAAATGTTCATGTATAGCAGGTTGTTTAACAAATTCTTTTTCTAATACTTTTGCAAATGCTTTGTAAAATTGTTTATTCCATTTTTTACCATCTTCTTTTATAAATCTTCGTGTTAATGGATTATTTTTTTCTCCATCAATTATCGTATCTTGTTGCCATGGTAAGCTTGATGAATCATTTGTATCTAAACAAAAAAATAACAATTTAAATAATCAATTTTTATTAATCTACCTATTAATTTTATATAATATTTTCAATAATAAATTACCGTCACTATCATCATCATCATTATCATCATCATCATCAGTATTTGTTTTCATATTGTCCAATTTATTTAATACAGTTTTTGCTCTTTCAATGGCTTGTTCATAATTGTACTGTTGTTGTGTATGTGTGTTGTATCGTTTTTGAATAATATCAATAATTTCATCAACACGATCAACTCGATAATTTAAATCATTCAAAAGACTATCAGCTCCACAATAACATTCAGCTCTCTGTAAAAAATATATATTTTTTTAAAAATAATTATCATTAGTTTATTAATAATAATAATTATACATACTGATTTAACAAAGAGACCAACAAGTGTTATGCATATTGGAAACAACGACATCATGATTACAATATGGATTAGTCAGTTTTTAAATATATAAATGCATGACGTTATATAAAGTCATATCTAAATGTCATTTAACACTTGATTTGGGTATCTAAATAAATATTATTTGTGTACATTAAATAATCGCTTATAATAACTCAAGACAATTATAATGAAAATATTAAAATTCTAATAGTTTCTATTCATTTTGTTTTGTTTTTTTTTTACCTCTTTAATTTTGTTTTTAATTTTATTCATTTTCTTTATTGTTTTTTTTTTTTTTCTTTTTGCTCTTTATTATTATTATAATTTTTTTAATAACGGTTACCTTGACAAGGTACTTAATTAACTTATGAAAACGATAAGAGCACATGTATAAAATAAACAATAAAAAATATTTTTATGATGCAAAATAAAAGTAAAAGTAAAACAATGTGTTTATTATTATAATTTTTTATTTTTATTCAATACATTTATTTTATAAATTATTTATAAAATTTTTGGTTTTGTTGTTGTTCGAAGAACATCAATAAGATTATTAGCAACATCATCAAATTTCATTTCTAATAGTGAATTTGTTATTGAATTATTATCATTTAATGCTGATGATTTATTATCTTGAACTAATTTTAAAGCTCTTGGTTGTATATCAATTGTTTCATGATTTATTAATGAAGAATTTGTTTGATTTTGTGAATTTAATTTATCATCAATGCCAACAATGATATTTATTTTTGTTGAATTATTATTATCATCTTGAAATAATCGTTGAGTTGAATTTATAAATTTTTCTTCATGTTGATTATCATCATTTGGAAGTGATCGAAATAGCGCTGATATATTTTTATTTTGATTTAATTTATCAACTGTAATTAGATCTTTTAATTTATCATTATCTAAATTTTTTTCTCCTATAATATCAACAAATATTCTATCTTTTATGTCAAATGTATCATTATCTTCTTGTAAGATATCTTTAACAGTAATATTTTTTAAATCATCATCAACTTTATTATCAAATCGTATTCTTTCTTCATTTTTTAAACGAATTATTCTATTTTCAGTGTGATAAACTAGACGATATAATAATTTTAATATTTTTTCATTTTGATCAATTGAATTTGGATCATAATTATGGAAATTATTTACTGGTGATGACAATACCTGACACTGTAATAAATTAAAATAATGTATTAATGTTTCTTCTGAAATAATATTATTTAAATAATATAAATTACCAAAATACAAATGACGAGTAAAAATTCAATTGCGTGTTGAAGTTTCATATTGTATTAAATGACTGAATAAAGTCATGTTCTATATGTATATGTATATTTATATTATATATTTATATTTATATATATATTCCAACATGAACAGTGCACGTTACACATTTTGCAATTTAACTCAATTATTATAAACATGTTCAATTTACCATGATGGAGATGTTGACACACAATTGTTCATCGCATGACTCAAATTTTATTTAAATAATAAAACCAATTACATTTATCGTTGATTTAATATCGATTGCTCTGACATAACGTCATATCATTTAGAAACGTATTCAAATTTACATGATAATAAACAATTAAATTTGCAATAAAAAATTCATAATGTGCATAATTTTTTATTTTTTAAAACTCCATATACATACATATTCAATAAGCTAAGTGTTTTTTTTTTTTTAAATTTTTTATAATGTTGATTTTGTTTTGTCAAAAAATCTAGAAATATATCGAATTGAAAATTAATTAGCTACTCTAAATAATCAATTTATATTTAATAGTAATCAACATTTTAACGATCTGCTTCATTACTGATAAATCCGCTGTAGTAAAAAAGAAATCTCTTGAATTAAATTAATGCACTAAGCTGATATTTTAGTCGTTTAATATGTTTAAAACTTTAAATATTGAAATTAAAAGATAAATTAATAAATACATTTTAAAATTAATAGTAAATAAATCATATTTAAAGGGAAAAAAAAATTGCAAACATTTATAAATGAATTTTAAAAAATACTCTAAATGCAAACTCATTTATAGTTAATTCGTTTTTTTATTGTTTATATTAATATTTAATTTTTAAACTCCCGAAATATTTGTGAGAAATGCAGCACAACTTTGATCACTTGGTAAACACTGACCAAAAGCTTCTAGTAATAATGGCTCATCAATAATTGCTGTTTCATAATCTTCAAATGATACTTTACCATCATGATCAATGTCCAATTTTTTAAGTGCCAATTCAGAAAGATCTTTTACACCCTCATCAGGATCTTCTTCACCTGGTTGTTTTATCAAACAATTTCTAAAATATATAAAAATAATTAAAATAACTTGTCTATAAAATTAATTCATCAATAGCCTTACTTGAATAGCTGAAACATTTCATCCTTGGTAATATAACCATCACCATTTAAATCATAAACACGAAAACAAAATTCAATTTTATCTCTAAAACTACCACGAAGAAACATATCAAGACCAATTATCCAAGATTCTAATTTAATAGCTCCTTCACATTCACGATCCCAACAACAAAAAATTCTTTCAATAAGTGCATCTTCAGTTATAATATTAAATGTATTGTGTAATAATTCACGAAATATTGTTCTATCAATTCCCTGTTTATTAAAAAAATTAAATTTTAACATATAAAATTATATTTTCAATTAAAATACAAACAAATTAACAAGTACCTCAATTGTCTGAATAATTTGATGTCCTTGATTTAATAATGAACCACCAATTTTTTGTCCAGGTATTGTTATTAATTTTTTATAAATTTTACAAAGTGCCTCTAATTCAAATCTTTCAATAAAAAATAACAAAAATTAATTAAAATATCTAATTGATTTATTGAATAAAATTTTACCTTGAAAATTTAGTTTTTTTTTTTAATGACTCGATAATTTTAGCTTGATGAGTTTTATTATTATTTAGATCATTATCTGATGTCATTTTATTATTTTTAATACGTTTATTACGTCTTTGTGTTGTTTCGTTATTTTGTTTTTTAATATTTATTGAAGCTTTTCTTCCACTTGTCAAAAATATTGATACTGTTTTCATAACAATTGCCCCAGTACGACCACTTATGGGTAAACTATTTATGACAGCGGCACCGATGTCGATTTTGTTTGTCGTACTCCCACCACAACTACTTGCGTGATGTGCAGAATTTTTTATTGGGGTTGCACCCGGTCGTTTGCCGTTCATTTTAGTTTTTTTTTTTAATTTTATTTTTATTATATATATATAAATATATACCTGGTCAAAAAAAAGATTCATCTCAAAACTCCATCATTCATTCATAATTATTCAACTAAATATTTTTTAAATGTGATGATGATAAATGATGATTTCATTTTTAAAATATCATTATCAAAATTTATATACATATACTCTCTCTCTCGTGACATTTTTTTATTTTATTTTATTAATGTTAATTTTATTTCAAAATTTCAATCACGAAATGGGTTTTTTATTTTTTTTTTAATTTAAATTATTATTTGCATTTTAATGCTGCTAACGATTTATTGGAATTTAAAAATGTTAAAAAAAAAATTACAGGGTGCATGTTAAAAATACATTAAGAGTCTAGTAGAAAAGTTTTTTTTTATGTGAATATTTGCCATCGATGTTTGAAAGTTTTTTTAAAAAAAAACCATGATTACATATTTAAAAAAAAAAAATAAAAATATTTTTGCAATGATAATAATAGTTTATCATAGTGAATCATCAAGTCGATTTGTTTTTTTTGTTTTTTATTTTTTGTTATCTAATGAACAATCGCTGCTTAAATTTTCCAAGATAAAATTTCAATTTAACTTTTAGAATTCACAGTATAATTTAACTCAAATACTTTTGTTTGTTATTTATTTTATTGAATCAATATATTCACCATATTTGATATTCCGCATAGTAATTTAAATATTGTCGCATGAGAGATAATTTTTTCATCATCGTGTTATGAAAATATATTACGTTTTAAAAGTGATTGATGAGTCAACATGTAATATCACGAGATTATGTTAAACTTACCTATTTTTAACGCACAAAAAAAATAATCACTTTGTATGTTGTTGATGAAATAACTGCGAACAAAACTGTTGTTGCTGACGACGACTATTATTGATCAAGCAAAGTCATCAAATATTCTTGGAAAATATTATCTATATATACAAGATAAATACATAATAAATTTCTCAAAAAAATAAAAACCAGTTGTAGCCAAGTGTCTATAAATAATTTCCGTAATTTTTATAAATTATTTAAAAAAATTTAAAAAAAACTTTATATTATTTCAATTAAACAAAAATAAATTACAATACTAATTGAAATTTTTAAAAATATTTAAAATACTTCAAGTATTATTGACTACAAAAAAATTTCTTCATTTTTTTTTTATTTAATAAAAATAATTCTCCTCATAAAAAATCTCAACGTACATATTATTATTTTTTTTAAATATTTTAATTTATTACAAACTAAAAAAATAATAATAATATTTAAAAATGTATTATGCTCATACATTTATTAAATAACATTAATATTTATAAATAAATAAAGCTGTTATTTTGACGTATTGTCATTTAACCGAATAATCCATGAAAAAATCTGTAAAAAAATAAAAACAAAAATAAATAAAATTTTCTTAATTAAATGATAACAAAATAAAGTTAAAAAAAATTCAATTGAATTAATTATAATTTTATTAAATCAAAGATCTGATTATAAAAATATAATTTAAAAATTGTCAGAATAAGTGCCGGAGTTAGCATTGCTAGAAGATATAGAAAAACCGCCAAAGGGACTATTAAATGAAGCTGAATCAGCAGAAGCTTGTGCATAAGAATTTCCATTATTTGAATGACCGTACCCGCCATAATTAGGTTGACCGTAATTGCCATATCCACCATATCCTTGACCGTAATTTCCATAACCATTTTGTCCATATCCACCATAGCCATTATTGTGTCCACCATAGCCATGATAATGTCCATGATCGTGATGATGATAATGGTCATCATGATGGTGATGGTAATCATCATGTCCATGATAATGGTCATCATAATCACCACCATGATGATGATGATGATGACCTGGATCTGCTGATCTCGTTGGTCTCACAAAATTAACTGGACTCAAATCAACAATAACTAAAACAAATTTTCATTATTTTTTTTTTTTTTTATATATTTTTTTTCTATTTAATTATTGTAATTAAATACCTGTTCCATCTTGAGTCGTTGCAGGATATGCATATGCACAACTAACACCAACAACAATTAATAATAATATATTTGACATTTTAATTTATTTTTCTCTGCACTGAGAAATCAGTAAAACTGATGCTGTTGAAAGAAATATTCTCGTCTTATATACTAAGATAAATCCCTCCATAAGATTTATAAATAAAAAAAATACAATAAAAAAAACTTGGGATATCCCAAGAGCCTTCCTCATCAAGTAAATATATTTTTTTTTTTTTGTTTATTTTTAACGGTCAAACTTGTGAATATCATTACCATGTTAACTTGTGTGTTACTCGCACACTTGTATATTTATGGTAATATTATTTATATCCATACATAAATTACACACAAGAAATTCCATGAAATGGTCAATTTTTTTTTCTTATTTTTCACTTTCCAAGGACATTAATTACTAAAATAATACATTGGCAACAAAAAAATTGTTTTGGTAATATTTTTTAGAATCTTTTTGTTGTGATAGTTGTCTGATGTTGTTTTATTGACAAGGATATTTTTGATATCTTTATATTATAATCAAAAAATAATATGTCAATGATGTGTATATATAAATCAGATAAAACAACTTTTAAAAATTATTTTATATTATTTTTTTTTTTTGTAAATAAAAATTAATGGTAATAAGACAAGTACAGGGTCATTTAATCTGGAAATACCAGTGAGCATATATGAGTCATTAAATTTTACACTGTGGATATGGTTTTTATTTTGACCTTGAAAATTTAACACTCGTTTGTGACGTGAGTTTTATTTTCATTCAAACAAAATACCTACATTTGTAAATAAAAAAAAATTATTACACACCTATTTTTTTTTGTTTCGACATAGTAATTATATTTCGAAAATACCCAAGTTTTTTTCTGTTATATTTTATCTTAAGCTTTTTGATGTACCATCCGACCATGACCCCCCAGGATCAGGATTTTTTTTTTTTTAAATTTAAAAACTCATGTCAATGAACGATCAAGGTTTTATCAATTTTTTTAATTTTATTTTTATTCATTTACAACTTGGTTATTCAATTAAAATAATTTTCGTTTTTTTTTTTTTTTTTTGCCATTAATTCAATTTACATACTAATTATTATGTTGATTATTTATTATTGTTAATATTTTTTATTAAAAAAGAAATATAAAATTAGAAATCATTTTCATTCAGTTTGATAGCTTTGATTGTTTTTTTTTACTTCTGTAAAAGAAAATATAAATTAAATAATTATTTGTATTTTTTAATTTTATTTTTTTACTCACCCATTTGATGGTCCACCATATGCAGTTGCAACTGAACTTGCAACTCCACCTTTTCCTGTTGAATAACTGTTGGCAATTGCTGTTATTAATTCTGGCAATGATTCACCATGTGAATTTTTTCCATATGACTTTGGAAATCTAAATATCATAGGAAAAATATTATTCAAATTTGGTAAATTATTATTTCGACGTTTCGATGGTCCTTTGAATGGAACAATTGGTGATAGTTCATCATCTTCATCATCATCATCTTCATCGTCTTCTTCTTCATTTTCTTCCTCATTATCTTGATCAGTCTCTTCTTCCTTGACAACAACTGTCTTTTTTCCATTTGATGATTTACGAGATTTTCCTTCTGGATTAATAGCTGGAGATTTTTCTCGTTGCACCAGTGGAATTTGTGTTGTCAACTGTTAATTAAAAGTTAAGTCAAATGTATTATAAAAATACTATAAAATATATTATTAATACATACTGCCAGCAAATCATCTGGAGTTGATTGAATCGTTGTTTCTTCTTGGATCATTGGATCGACACTAGATGAAGCTTCTGGTTTATCAAATTGATCATTAACATTCTCTGGACCTGGATTAACATTAGCCAATGAATCATTGTCACTGTTGACTAAATTACTATCAAAAGGAACACGTTGATTAGAATTTTTTTTTGGCTGGTAATAACCAGTAAATATCATTGCTCTTTGTCCATATGATGGTTGTTTCATATTTTGCATGCTTATCATAATTGGTACACCATTTGGTCCCATCACCATTGTCACTAAAAATATAAAAATTATATTTTTTTTACTTCAATTTAATGATTTATTATTATACAAAAAATTTATCAATATAGTCAATACTAACGTGGCTCAACAGAAGCTCCTTGTATCTCTGTCATTAAATTGACAATGATAAAAAAACACAATGACACACATGTCAATGTCATCTTGATAAATTTAATTAATATAATAAAAAATAGCTATGATTCAGTGTGTTGGTTTAACTATTGGTTTTTGTCACTGTTCAAACTTGCAATTTCTTTTATACCTTTATGAAAATAATAATAAAAAAAATATATATTTAAAACAATGTGGATAGAGAATAGGGTGGGAACAGGTATCCTCTCTCCTACTGCATATTAGACATTTTTTTATACATAAATTGTCATCCTTTTTTTTTTTCCTTCATGATTTTGCAGACAGTTTGACGCACATCAAGACATCAGGTAGTGCAAGCAAGCATTGCTCACGAATACGTGATCAGGCTTGATTATATATTTTTTATGGTAACTCACAGAAATTTGATACAACAAAAATATACATGTACAACTTGATATGTTGAAGATAATTTATTTTTTTATTTATCCTTTATATCATTTGTTATCATTTTTTTTGTCTATTTTCATATTTAAATTAAATTACATTTACAAGTTTTTATTTTTTTTAATTTAATTTGTCCGGAGGAAGCGTATCAGTAGATATTGTTGAAATTTATATTTATATATTTCATTGTTCGTAGCTATATATATATTCTGGGATTTTATAATTATTATAATGACATTCCAAACTCGTATACATTTGCGGAGAACATGTCTTCTTTGTCTGATGTGTTATGAATCAACCAATGTCGCTAAATTTTACGTGAATTTGAAATATTATGTCGGTTTTGTCTTTCAACTTTTTACGATAAATAAAATTAAATACCAATTTTGAATTGCAATTGGGTATACATTTTTTAAAATTTATTTTCGAAATCGCGAAATCGTTATTGGCACTGATACGGGGAAGTTTACGGGAAATACGAGGACACAATGTAATCAGTTCTACACACACAATTGTGGCTATGTTTACCGTAAGTTTCCCCGTAACCTGTGTAATTGTCCCCGTGAATTCCCCCGTATTCGGTGCCAATAGCGATACCGATTTATTTTACCAAGTGAATAATTGATTATTTTAAATAAAAAATAAAACGATAATATCTATTTATTTATTAATCTCGGAAGCAAAAATATTATTTATGGTTTTTAAAAATATTTTCTGTTCAGTAATTCAAAATACTTTTTTTTTTCAGATTCGACGAGTTGAAGATCAGCTTCGAGACAAAAAAAATTTCTACATCTATATAAGCTATTGAACTCGATGATTGGTTTATTGTTTGGGAAAAAAATTATCAGTGTAGTGATTGTATGAAATGTATGTTATTAAATGTTTCAATTATTTTGGTGATATTGACATTAATAATTTGTGAGTGTTATGCAATAGTGATATGGTGAATTTTTTGCTGCTCGATATTATTGGAAACCATCTGCCAACATCTAGATATTCTCTTCAAGAATTTACAGGCTGCTGATAAGGTAAGCGTAACTCTAAGTGATCAGAATTCGATCAGTTTTATTTGTCCAAAAAAATACTCAACTACCCAGATAGAAACTAATGTCAATTTGACGTCAATTATTAGACTTCAGAGATATCAATTGACGTCAAATTGCCATTAATTTCTACCTGGGTATATCAGTTTAAAAAATCCTCTATTGATTTCGTTGCTTCGAATAATTTTCAGAGAATTCTATGTATTCTTGTCTAATGGAAAAAAAAAATTGGGAAATGTAAATTGGTTTTATTAAACTACCAGTTAAGGAATTTTTTAAAATTAAATAGGCAATATTTGATTAAATGAAAAAAACAATTTTTTTTTATGTGACTGAAAATTTTTATTATAGTTTTTTGTGACAGGCGAAGTCCAAAATGAGGTCGAAAGGTGTGATCACAGATGAAGATGGTGAATGTCGTGCGGTTGTCCTCGCAAAACGTGCTCTTTTTTCTTTTTTTGATTTTTTTTTTTACTTTGTTGCTTACGGAGTTACTTTTGTTAGAAAATTGCATCAAGATCTCGACGTTTTCGAGACTTTAACAAGTATTCAGCAGACCCAAGATCGAAAAACCTAAAGCAAAATTATATTAATTATAATTATATACATATAAAAAAATCATCATTAAATTAAATTGATAATGATAATTTTAATTATATATATGAAATATATACCTTTTTTTTGTGGTTTCTCGTCGCTGTCTTTTTTTATCAAGTACAAATGTACTTCCATCGCTGATTGATACAAGTCTTGATGCAATTTCAGTTGTTTTTCCGGATGAACCTGTTGTTCCTGTTGGCACGTTTGTTAATTTCTTGTCTTGGCGATGTTGTTTTGTTCTTTTCTTAACATGTAGGTCCGATGAGACAGTAATTTCATCAAATGATTGTCCAATTACAGCTGTTGAATAGTTTTTTTTTTTTATTTAACAAAATTTATCATTAAATAATATTTATTTTATGAAATTTATTTTTAACAATTTTTAATTTCACAATGTGTAGCATACATTAAAGAAAAAAAAAAAAAAAATTACAAACATCCTTTAAAATCGAATCAATGCTTCGATACTTTTTTTTTTTTTTTCCCAAAAAATAAATTTTTTAAAAAGAAATTTAAAACGTAATCTTCTTTATCAAAAATAAAATTTTTTAATATTCATCCAGTTGTAAGGAGAAAAAAAACTCTGTTCTCGAAACAAGCTAAATATAAATTTATCATTTTTTTTTTTCGTGCAATTTAAGACCACGCCCTTTCAATTAATTCAAAAGAAAAAAAAAAAATAATCTATATAAAATTTCATTTTAGAAAGTTATTATTTTCATAATATATTTTCCACTTTTTTCAATGTGAAATTACGTAATTAATGCATTTATTTTTTAAAACTAAAAACTACCCAATAAAATAAAACCCGAATATACTCACGTTTTTTACTTGTTGCTTGACTCTGAACGTTAACAATTACGTAGACCAATGCGATCACCAGAAGAGCCAAAAATTTTGCCATTGTTTCGGGATAAATGTCGGGATGGGCCTAAATTATTTTATTACTTTTTTCTCTGTAAAAATGAAAAAAAAAAAACGAATTAAATTCACAATAATGCACAAGTAAAAAAGCAGCTGATGGAAAAAAAAATGACCTCGACAAGTGATTGTTAATCACGAATTTAAAAAACAAGCCAATGAACACAGTGAAAGTTAATTCATTTGCATAATAAAAAAAAAAATTCAATTCAATTTAATATAAATAAATAAAAGTATAAATAAATTGAAAATAATATTTAATAATAAAATTGCAATAATCAAATGTTATAATATAATAAAATTATATTTAAAAAAATTATAATTGTTGAAAAATAAGGTATAAAATAACGTAATGAAAAAATTAAATGATAACACCTACCGACACTATCCCGAGATAACTTTCCGAGTCGACAACCGCACAAGAAATGCGAGCATTATAGCGTTGAAAGACATGAGAAGGTCCTTTCATATACCCTACCTACCCCTTGTACCCACCAACAATATTTTATACACCAAAGAACCAAAGAACCAAAGAAGAAGAAGAAGAAGTGCACTTTAAAACGTCACACAGACTGTTGTAGGTTGTTGCACCGGACGGACCACTTTCTATTTTTTTTTATTTTAATTTTTATTTATATTATTTTTTTCTCCATTTCATTATTCCATCTCTTTTTATCATACAACAATTTGTTTCTCATCTTTTTGCCAGGACGAAAGACTGGTTTACCGGCTGACAGGGCCGTAACCCTTTTTATATATTTTATTTTTATCATTTTATACCAAAAAATAATATATATTAATTAAAAAATAAAATAAAATTTACTCTTATGAGAAAGAAAAACCATCAATTAATATTATTGTATCATTGAAAAAATATAAAAATTAATTTTTCATATTAACAAGAGGTTTAATTAAATTTGAAAGAAAAAAAATGTATATAATTTTAATTAATTAATATTGTATTAAAATTTATGTATTTTATTGAATAAAATACATTTTTATTCAAGTATTTTGTAGAGAAAAAAATTAAAATTTAGTATTATATTCGTAAATAATTCAAGGACCACAGCATCATTTTTCGTTAGTACATTCCTGTTATTGAAGATCGCGTGTCCAGATCGGGCGGTCAATGCACGCTCTCTTGTTGCTTTTGAATCTCGATTTCGCGTCTTTGCTTTTAACCCCTACCATATCTTATTGGCATTTTCATTTTTCCCTTTGTCCTTTTTTCTGTATTCATGTATATATACATATATATATTTAACCCTTCTTCAATCGGTCTCTCCATTTTTTTTTTTTTCATCTCAAATTTAACTTTTTTAATTTTATTTTATTTGTTTTTTTTTTTTTTTTTGCGGCCGCAACTCTCTAAAATCGTGGTTCACGTCTTATGAACTTTTGCCAGTTTTATTTTCAAGAACATCTGGTGGTTGAAACCGGACAAAGGATTGCATCAAAAAAAAAATAAAATAATAAAAAAAATCTCTCCAGTATTATTATAAAAATAATTTGAAAATTTTTTATTTATTTCAGTATAAAAAATATTTTTAAATAATATAAAATATCTTAAATTATTATATTTTTTTTTCTCCTGCAGATTATATATTTTAATATCCATAAGCGTAAATTTCTTCCGGTGGTAGATTATAAAAATGAAAACAGACGAATTTGGACAATAGCTGCACTGGTTGTATATGTAAATGCTGTCTTGTCTAAAAGCAAAAGCAAAAAAATTAAATTCAAGCGACAAAAATAAAACGAGTTTTGAAATATTAAAAATTAAAAAATCAAAGGCTTTTGCTTCCCAAGGAGACTGCAGTATATATATGCGTACAGTAGATATTCCATGTAAACTTTGCCAAAATATATTATACAAAATCCAATAAAATCCAATACCCTTTAAAACAAGTTTTGCTGTCTGGACATACGAACCTGGACCATACACATATAAAAATTTTAAAAAATAAAAAAAATTGCAATTTCTACTCTCCTCTCCTGAGAACCCTAAGAAGAATCATTTTCTCTTTTGTATCTTCCCTTTTTCACACGTCCAAATGAAGTAAAAAAAAAATAAAAAAAAAAAAAAGTAAAATAAATAAATAAAGGATAGGATATATGTATTTTTTTTTTTTTTGGATTGCTTGTAATGGGGGCCACAAAATTCAAGTTAAAAAAAATTTATTCAATTTTGCACTAGCACAATTATAAATGCTGGTGGCTGTTTTAAATTTGATCGAGTTTTTTTGGATGGTTCAGGTGTGAACCAGTATTTTTTTTATTTTAATTCATGATTTACAAAAAAAATTATCAATAATATATTTCATTAATTGCTAAATTAATTACAGTATATAATTCTATGAAAAAAATAAAAAAGATAAAAAAATTTTCAGAGTAAAATACTGATTGAGTTGGTTAATAATAAGGTCTGAAGTTAAAATTTGAACTGTGGGTATTTGGATGATTGTAGTTGGGTTTTACTGCAGTTGCAGTTGCAATTGAGAAGAGGCCAAATACACCAGCGGATGCAGAGGTTGCAAAGGCTTCATTGCCAGCTTGATTTTGCGGGTAATAACCCCCGTTGCCCGGCTGCCATCTAGAAGAACAAGATATTCACAAACTGAATTGTCAGGATATACATGTATATATATATTCAACAGTGGGGTTATTACAGGGGGCCCAAAATAAAAAAAAATAAAATATGTGGTGATTTGAGGTAAAGTCCATTCTGATCCCTGTAAGTCTGAGACAACAAAAATAAAAAAAAAAAAAGCTTATATATAAAGGGTTCGTTAGCATTTTAAAAAGAACGTTCAACGAACCCATATCCTCCACTACAACCATGACCCGGCCGACATCCATGACCTCGACGATGATGTTTGAATAATTTTTTTTTTTTTTTACCTCCAAATAAATGACGTTCTTCTAAATTTTCATCAAATGATCCACTAAATGCTATTTCAAATATAAAATATTATTTTTCATTAATAACTTATAATATTGCTTTATAAAAATAAAATATATTTATTTTTCAATAATTTAATAAATGAAAATGATTAATTAATTAATTAATTAATTTGAAATAAAGATTATTGCTTTATTTATTTGTTATAAATAAATTTAAAAAATATTATTAATAAAAATTTAATAAATCTGAATACTTTATAAGAGAAAAAAATTTCATGAAAAATTTTCATCAAGTAATTTTATCAAGTAATAAATTTAATAAAATAACTTACTGTTCATTGATGGATTATTGTCAATAGGATATCTAATTGAACGACTTGATAAAGATTGACATAAAAAATTTAAAAAAATATACACAACAAAGAAAATTAATTTATTTTTTTTCATTTTTATTTTTAACAGTTTTTTTTTGTTGACTTGTCTCTTCACTGTTAAATTTTTATCTGAATAAGAAATAAGATAAACCCTTACTTTTTATATCGAAATTTTTATTCCATTAATTATTATCACTATTATATGACCTCAATATATTTTTTAAAATTCTCGTGGAGATGGGTGCTTTGCACACTGAATGTCCTTGCTAGTTTCAAGTTTTTCAAGGACTATTAATAATATTTCTTCATTTTCAATTAAAAAAAAAAAAAAAACAATAACCAATTATTTTTTAAATTAATTATTAATAATTTATAGTCAATAATTTATTGTTTTTAAATTTTGAAAATTCATTTATTTATATATAAATTATTTTTTTCAATTATTAATATTTTACAAATTGTTTATTAATATAATTTTTTCTTCGACTTTGATTCTTCTTGTATAAATTTTTATGAAACTGCTTGTGATTGTAATAATTCCTTAAATTAATAATATCAGTTTTAAAATTTCCTGATGGTGTTGGAAATTTATTGTTATGTTTTCGAGCTTTCCCAAGTCGATTATCAATTTTCTTTGGCCTGCAACAATGTATTTTTATTAATAATCATTTTACAATTTATTTTGTATTAATTAAAAATAATAAATATTATTTATTTACATAATTCTTTTACGATGGGTTTTTCTCATTTGCACTAACTCATTAAGTGTGAAGTTCTTCTGACTCTTTGAATCAGTCACTATGCCAACAGGTTTCTCATCACCAACTGAAAATATAAATTTTATTTTAAAATAAACCTCACAATAAAAAATAACACACCTTGTATTTTTCACAACATAAATATTTTAGTTATTAAAAAAAAAATTATACCCACTTGTAATATCAAAAAAATTCAAATCATTTAATTTTTCATCAGCTGTTGAAACTAAAACCACTGATAATAAAACAAATAAAATAATACATTTCATGATTACTATCAATACTTTTCCTCTTCAACTGTCTTCAACACTCTCAAGAATTTTATAGCTTACTGACTCGTAGTTTTGTAACTTAGTCTTAACAGAATGACCAACAACAGAGTCGTATTGTGGGGGTCTTATCTTTTTTCCCCTGAAAATTCAATAAGACAGAGCTGAGCTATTTTTCCTTGTATTTATATACATGTATGCGATAGTCATCTATAAAAAAAATTCATCAGCATTCTTTTGTATGCCTGACATTAAACCCGACAGAATATTTTTTCTAATCCGGTGGCTATTACTACAGCTTGTTACTTTTTAAAAAAATAGTAATTTTTTTTTTTAAACTAATTGAAATGAACATTACACAAATAAATACAACTAAAATTTTAAATTTATTATTTAATATTATTATATAATAATACACAAATGTCTACAAATGTTTAAAATTATTTTTAAAATCATACAGAAATCATTATAATATCATACATCTATTTATAATTTATTTATTATTTTTCTATGCTAATGAAATAATGATTTTTCTTAAAAATTTTTAAAATACATAATATATATTATATAGAGACAAGCTTATATATTTAGTTTGAGAGATTTTAAACCATGTACTCACAGCTCGTTATAAAAAAAAAATAATAAAAAAAAAAACTGGTTTCACAAGTTTTGACACGGTTCCAACCTGAGTATTAAAACGTTCAAAGTTTTAAAATATATATTAAAAAAAAAATGATTGACAACCAAATTATTTTATACTAAAACATATACGTACAATTTTAATTTTTTAAAAATGAATACTTATGATATTGTTTTTTCTATTATGTCTTTATAATTTGGCACGTATATATACAAAAAATAAAATAGAAGAAAAAGTTATTTATTTAGAAAATATAAGCCCACTTCTTGTATCAAAAGTAGCTGAAGCATCAGCTGAAGCATGTGCATTACCATTTCCATTAGCTTGTGCATTTGCATTTGCAATTGCAGAAGACAAACCAGTACCTCTTCCTCCTCCATATGGATTATTATTTCCGCTACCAGCATTACTTTGAGCATTTGCATTTGCAATTGCTGAAGATAGTCCTGTATCTCTTCCAGCTCCTCCGTATGGATTATTATTTTCAATACCAACAACACTTTGAGCATTTGCTGTTGCAGTTGCATCAGCCTTGGCATTTATTGGATTACCATAAGAGTCATGTAATGCTTTACTTGGATGATTAACTGTGTTTCCATTTAATACAGTGAAACTATTATCGGCAGCTTTACCATTACCATAATATGAACCTTGATTAACTTGATCTCCATTTAAAATAGTATATCCAGGATTTCTATTATTATGATTAACTGTTTCACCATTGAGAATAGTATATCCACCATTAGATTTACCACTTGATCCACCACTTGGATAAATATTTCCTGATGAACCACTTCCAGCTTGTGCATTTGCTTGAGCATTTGCTTGTGAGCCACCATTGTATCCACTTTGACCATTTCCATATTGACCATATTGTTTATTACCATATGCTCCACCATTTGCACCAGCATTGGAACCAGAATTACCATACAATCCACCATTGAAACCAGCATTACCACTTGCAATAGCTTTTACAGCAGCATTTGCACTTGCTCCAGCATTTGCATTTGCTCCAGAGTTGGCTTGATTCAAGAAAGGATTGGCTTGATAATGATTACCACCTCCATAAGATCCACCTTGATTATATCCACCTCCTGTAATTATAAATCCAAATATAATTTATATATTTTTTCGATAAATTTGTTGTTATTCTAAAATACGTTGAGACATAAAAATAAATTAATTGTATAGTATTAATATGGTTAATGTGAATGATATCACAATTAGTATTGTAATGAAAAAAAACGAAAAATCTTGTTAGTTGACAACGAAGGCTCACCTGATTGAGCGACATTAGATGTTGGTTCTTCGATGACAATAATTTCCAAAGTATCTTGTGGTGATGTGGGTGAAGAAAGTGGAGGATATAAAGGAAGCTGTTGATTAAATTGAGATGGTCCATTAACCGGGACTGTTGGAATATTAAATGTGTTTGAGGTTTTTTGATTGTGTGATGAGCCATATGTGGCTGCGTTTGAATTATAACTTGGTTTTGAAACATGACCGAGTCCCAGAGCTTTAGCAATTGCATTTGCCTGTGCGGTAGCATCACAACGTGAACATCCAACTTGTTGAGGTCTTGTTTGTTGTCTTTGAGGATGTGGTTTTTCAATAAAATTTATTGTAAGCGTTGGTCTTTTATTGTTGTTGTATAAAGACGACTGGGAATTACCAACTGAAGGATTGGGATAATTATTTATTGGTATTTGTATATGATTACTATGCTCTTGATGTTTAGTATCATAATTATAATTTGATTGTTTAGTATTAAAATTATGATGAGCATTTGAAGAATATTGTACTGGAAAAGTGTTAATATTTTTATTAGATGGATAATTTACTGGCTGTTGATTAGAAACAGGTTGAAGATTCGTATTAACAATATTAGTATTTGCTGCTGCATTTGCATTTGCATTAGCTGAACTTGAACCAGACAAAGGTCTAGGATAATTATCGTATTGCATTGGTTGTTGATGAGAAACAAGTTGAGGAACAACACTACCAATATTAGTATTTGATGTGGCTGTTGCTGCAGCATTTGCATTAGCCGAATTTGAACCGAAAGAAGGTTTAAATTGTTCTTCAATATTACCATTAGTATTATCATAAAATTTATTATTATTATTACTATTATTAATTGTTGGTTTTATCCAGTTACTACTAATATCTTCCTCGTTGTTATTATTATTGTTATTATTATTGTTGTTATTATAATTATTTGAAAATTGTCCATTATTATTATCATCATCAATATACCCTGTGATTAATTTAATCATAAAATTTTTTAGTTTTATAATTTAAAAACATGCTATTAATATAATTATATTTATATTAAAATAATAATTATAAATATTATAATATGTATGTAAGTGTAATTAATGTACGTACCATATCCAAAGTGACCAGCTTCATGACCTTGTGCATTGGCAGATGCATCAGCTTGACCGTTGCCTTGTGTATTTGTTTTTGAATTTGTATAAGTTTTTCCATTGCTATTAATACCAGAATGAGATTCAGAATTTGCTGAATTATATCCACCAGAATTTCCATGGGCAACACCATTGTTACCATAATTGTATCCAGATCCACCTTGATAATAATTATTGTAGCCTCCTTGATTGGTATTATAACCAGATCCTTGATAGTTACCACCATTTGCTACTGCATTTGCTTTAGCATTGGCATTGGCATTGGCAATTCCATTTCCACCAATTGCATTTGCATTTGCATTTGCAACTGCACTTGCATCACCATTACCATTAGCTGTTGCTTTTGCTTCAGCATGTGTCAATGATGTTGAAAAACCAAGTGGGCCTAATTGAAAATTATTATTTAAACTTGTACTTTTTGCATTTGCTGTTGCATCTTTGTGAAATATTCCAAGGGGATCCAAAATTGATCCAACTTTATCCAGTAGTATTCCTTTATATCCAAGTGTAAAAAAAAATTATTAGCATTAATTTTAAATATATAAATTTAAATTAAAAAGAAAAATTGACCTATAGAAATTACCTGGTTTTGCTTGTGATTGACTTGTAATTAGCAATACAAAAAACAGCAAAAAACACTGTGTATTTTTCATCGTGACGTTTTTTTTTAATCACAAAAATATAAAATAAAAACTTTTTACTAAAGATCACGTAGCAAGTCAAATGTGATACTGACGACTATTCGAAACATCATAACATCTTATATATACACCACTTGTAGCCATCAAAGAATAATTATTGTCCACGCAAATTCCCTCCCTCTGTGTTTATACTTTTGAAATAATTAATAATGATTTTATCACTGCGTATTAACACTAACTAATTATACACTGGATTTTCCCAAAGTTTATCTATTTTTCTATCAAATAAATTTATCTATTTTAATTTATTTTTAATTAACAAATTATTATTATCAATTTTTAGTAAATTACTTTTACTATATTGGGACAATTTTATTTCTTTTTGTCGTTAAGAAGAACTTGTCATGGTCACGGTCCGTTCACTTCATCGAATCGTCTTGAATATTTCAACTTGGGTTATTCCTACATTTCATTATTATATACACATTTAATTTTAACCCTTTTTTCAAATTAATTTAACAATTGTTAATATATAAAATATTTATTAAAAATATAAAAATTATATATTAATTTTTTATTTTTGTTTATTTAAAATTTAAATAAATAAATAATTATTATTAACAATATTTAATTGTAAATAATAATTTATTTCTGAATAATCATACATATTTAAATATGTATATTATTTGAAAAACAAATTATAATTATCTATATGAAAAAGAATAAAATTTATTTTATTTTTTCTGTAGATAAATATAAAATTAATCATATTTTTATTATTTAATATTTATTTTTATTATTCAATATTTAATTTTTAATTTTTTATATATTCTAGTACTTTCACTGTTGATGTTCTAACGTCATTTGTTATCGTCATCTATAATAAAAACAAGTTTTTAAAATCATTAAAAAAAAAAATTATATATTGACGAAATTATATATTTTATTATTCAAAAGACACATGACTCATACTTACGACTGGATTAATAGCCAAAAAATTTTTTCATTAAAATAATCTATAAGCTAATGAAAAAAAGAATTAAAAAAAAAAAAAACCAGGCTCAAAAAATAAAAAATAAAATCTTCTATCGTACAAATGCAAATTTTTTTTTGATTATAATTATAGATACCCAGTCAAGTTCATCGTTTGAATTGAATCTTCTCGAGGCTATATTCACACACAATTTTAATATACGTAGGAAAAAAAATCGTTAGGGAATCCCCTTCCTTATTTTATATTTATTTACAAGGATGAATATAATATATTACCATGAATGTTTATTTACGTGATTATTAATTCAAGCTAGATTTAATCTTGACAAAAATATATTTATATTAATCTTCAATCACTTAATATATATTTGCATTACGAAATTTTTAATAACGTCTTCCATGAAATTTACTCAAATATCATTTATCGAAAATTCCAATTTTATAATCAAAGTGCGTCATGACACTCACGACAGCGAAATATATATTCATTTTCAATAAAACACGGGAATTCTTTTTTTTTTCTTACGCATATAGACGTGACAAAATGACGTCAGAGTTATTTTAACTAACTGTTATTTGTAGTAAATAGAAAAATCAATTTTAATTTGTAATTGTGAATTACTTTTGAGAAAATTAGGGTCAAGATCAAACAGTATTAATAGCTTATCAATAGGTCAATTATAAACTAAAAAAAAATTGAAAACTCTTTATCAATTTTGCTAGATAAGCAATAAATATATTCAGAAAATTAATTATCATTATTATTGTTGTTAATGGAATTACCACAATTTGTGAGTGAATTTTTTTTATCCATTATATTTTTAACATTTTACAACAGTATATTTATTATTGTCTTTTTTTATTTTGATTAATTAATGACTAGATTTAATTCAAAATAAATATTAACAAGTTTAACATTTTTCACTTTGTCAATATGGAATTATAAAATAAAAACACAAGTAAAAATGATGATGATATAATTTTATAAAATAATACTCAGATGGATATGTTGATTGTTGTAAACAAGCAATTGTAAAATTATAAATAATTTATAAATAATATCAATTGTAGATAATTTTACGTAGCTTCAATGTAAATCACAGTTTTTTAATAATTAAATTCCAAAGAGCGTATTGACTTGTCTGATTGACTATTAGGTTTTTTTTTTTTTTTTATCAAAGACATTTTCAGTCTTACGTAAATATAATTTTTTTAAATTAATTTAATTCATTTAAAGTAACGGTGTTTGTCCACCACTACCATTTTTTTTATGTGATGAATTATTATTTTTTTCATTGTTATTATTATTTTGCTTATCATTATTATCATTTTCATCAGTTTCTTCCATTTTTTTACCCAACTCGTAATTATTTAAATACTCAACAACAAGTGTATGTCCAAATGTTTGTGCTTCATCGATAGGCCGATTTCCCCATCTGCAAAAAAATAAAAATAAAAAAATAATTGATTTGTTTTTTATTCAAAGAAATAAAAATAATCAAATGATTTGTGGATTTACCTGTCCTTGGGATCATGAGGTACTCCACACTGTTCGATGAGAAATTCAACACTGTCTAGATGACCTTCACTTGCTGCCAAATGTAAAGCTGTTCGACCATCGTAATCTGACAATGTCATGTCCATTCCACTGAGTCTATGTCTATGAAAAAAAAAATGTATTTTTATTCATTTTTTTTTATCCAATTTATACTTGATAATAGCAAATAAAAATTGAGCAATAATATCAATTAATTTATAACTTCCTTCTTCTATACTTACCGCTTGAGACAATCAAGCAAATCAATATCTTGTCTGTGTGTGTTTGCATGCATTGAGTGTATTTTTTTTTTTTAAATTTACATTTGTTTGTTATTTTTAGATTTGTGTGATAATGATAATGATGATGTTGATGATATTAAATTGATATTTAATTGAAGAATAAATAAAACAAAAATAACTTGATAAATATATATTTACCTTCTCATTGCAGTAACATCACCACTTGCTGCACTGAACAATAAATTAACAATTGATAATCCTTTTGTTTCATATTTGTGTCTTCTTGGATCTTTTTTATTCATAGCATGTTTTAAATTATCATATCTATGAAAATTAAATTCATTAACAAGTTCTTCACAAAATTGTACACCTCTGCATGAATTACCAAGTGGATCTAATGGTGGTGACCAAGTACATATACCCATAACATTTGGAATGACAACAAGTAGACTACCTGATACACCAGATTTTGCTGGAATTCCAACCTGTTTAAATCAATTATTAAAAATTTATTTAATAACAATAAAGTTGATCAAATAAATCTAGTAATATTTTATAAAATTAAAACATACTCTGAAAGCAAATTGTCCACTGTAATCATACATTCCACAGCTGTGCATTAGACTCAAAACATCTCTTACACTGTCTGGTCTCAATACTTTTTCTTCAGTTATTGGACAGATTCCACCATTTGCTAATGTTGCTGACATTACTGACATAGCATCACAATTTGATTCCATCGCACAACACTGTTAAAAAAAATAATTTATCAATGAAATATATTTAATTTAAAAAAAACGAATTAATATTTATGTAACTTGCTTGAAAATAAAAATCCATAATTTCTCGTAAATTTGTTTTATCAGGATAACAATTGTGTTCTCTCATGTAAAAACCTAGTGCATAATTTCTATCAGCTGCTTCACGTTCAGATAAAAATACAGCATTATTAAAACCTAAATTTTCAGCACCAGCTAATCTCTCAAAATATTCCATAGTAAAATCAAATTTTTCAGCCAATGTCATTTCAGGATGTATTAAACTTTTTAACAATGAACAAACTAATATTGCACCAGCATTTATCATTGGATTGTGAGGTTTTTCTATTAATAAAAAAAATAATTTTCATTAAATAATAATTATTGTAAATATGATTTTTTAATTATTAAACTTACTATTATGATCAAGTACAAGTTCATTAAAATTTCTTCCTGATGGTTCTTGACCAACATACTGATGTACAACTTCTTGTCCAAGACTTTCAAGTGCAATTGCATATGTCAATGGTTTACTACAACTTTGTAAAGTAAATGGTATTGTTGTATCACCAATACTAAAACGTTGACCATCAATTGTACATACAGAAACACCCCAATATTCTGGATTCATTCTTGCTAATTGTGGTATATATGATGCCACTTTACCTTCACTATTTGTCTTGCATTTCCAATAAAAATCTTCAATGTGTTTTGTAAAACCAGCCCAATCTGGTATTATAAATTGATGTCTAAATGCACGTGATATCAGTACAATATTTGGAGTAATAATCCTTTTAAAAATTAAAAAAACAATCACATTATTAAATTATTTATTCATTTTTATTAATTATCAATAATTTGTTACCTTTTAAATTGTTCTCTATTTAATTTTTGTGCCTCATGTGATATTCCACTAGCTTCACCAGATTTCACATGTTCTGCTTTTAAATTTTCAGTTAATTCATGAAGTCGTGGATCATTTTTTCGTAATCCAGTTGTACGTAGTGCCTTTAAAATAATATAATAATTAAAATAAATTAAATTTATTTATAATTTAATTTCATACATACAGCTAAAAATTTTCCAACAGATAATAATTCTGTTTCTTCATTTTTAAACATATCAAATAATACATCTTCTGCATTGGTTGCATTGTCTTGATCCTTTGTACTAAAAAAAAAAACAAATAACAAAATAATATATTAAATAATTGTCTAGACAGTTGTTTAGTTTTATAATTAAATTACACTATTAGTTTTTAAAATAACCCAACAGGTGTAGAAGACGTGCAATCTCAAGATAAAAAAAAATTAACATTTTTGAAAATTGATCCATGCAATATTAGAAGACATCATGGTGTAATATACTCACTACATGTAGTGGCTGTCATGAATAAAGCTGTAATTGCTGGAAAAAAATATCTTGTTCATTTATTATACATATTTATTTAATTTTATTTATCTATTTTTTATTTTTATTAAATTATAACATTAATAATTTTTTTTAAAAATTATTTCTCACCGAAATTGAACAAATTGTTTTTCCAAATCCAAATTAGTCAGCTGTGGTGAATTAAAAAATTTTCCATGTCCAACGAATTGATTTTTAACTGATGAAAATATTCGTTTCTGAAAAATAAAATTATATTATTATTATTTATTTAATATTTTTATTATTTATTCAATATTTTTATTGAACAATCATTGGTTATTTGTGTTGATATTTTATCTATTTGTGCTTTTTGGATTTAATATATATTTGAAAAAAAAAAAAATATATATATAAACTATATAAAAAAATGTCTAAAAAGGGTGCGCGATTATTTGCTGACGGGGTGGCTCAACTCCTACGGTTTATTGATCGTTTCATGCATCATCCCCTAAGCCGAAACCTATGAGATTTTTTTTTTTTTAATTCCAATTAAAGACAATATAAATTTTTATTCGTTAATAGTAATTAAAATTTATTTAAAATACTTTTAAATATATGGTTTTTTGAAAATAAAATTACCGTGATCAAAGTGAATGCCTCACGTGGTTGATACTGTCAATGAGATATTTCTAAACAACTAAAAGAAAATTTAAAAAAATCATAAATTATAATTTGAATGAAAAAAATATTAAATTTACCTTATTATTTGTATGAAGTCGACAAACTATATTAACACTTGTCTTGAACATTTTAATTCTTTTAATATTTCGAATAATAATTTCTTGATACATTTTTTACTTATCGTTATTATTATTATTTCGACTGAGTTTTTTGATATTTTATAAAATTGTTACACAATTTGTAGACTATTATTTTTTGGTTATTAATTTATGAATTTATCAATTGTTTTTATATAGAATAATTTATATTAATTTATTTTTATATTGAGTCATTTTAATTATATACTGATTTAATGATAGCGTCTACCCGATTGCCAGACAACACACCAATGTACTACTGCACAGATTCATGCGCTGCCCAAGTCGGTTGCCAATATTAGTACATTTTTTTTTTATTTTTATTTTTTTTCGCTGAGTATATGTATTTATAGATTCATGTGTACTATAGGTAAATCTAAAAAATGATAATTATTTTTAATTATATAAAATTATAGTTTTTAAAATAAAAAACATTCAAGGATAAATAATATTTAAAAATTTATCTTTATTTAATTTTTGATGTAAAAATTATTAATTTCCATCGAGTCATCTAATTGTCTCAAAAATATTTGCACAATTCAATCTTATCAGTTTGAGCTACATATTTTATCTTTATTTAAATTAAACACAAGATAAATAATAAAAAATTTCAGTGAAATATTTAAATTAAGTATTTATTGTCTTACAAATATATTACCACAAAATTATTATTTATAAATAAGATAAATATCATTTTTACAAAATCTCAGTAAAAAAAAAAATTAGCATTATTATTAATTTGTTTTTTTAAATAATTATTACCTCTACAATTTGTATTGACTTGTATCAAAAAAAGATGACAACAAGTACTTTGGTTTACATTTTTAAATTGTCAAACATTCTCTTTATTTAATTTAATTAAATAAATTTTCATTCACCCACTTAAATTAAAAAAAAAACTTACAAAAAATAATTACCTAAATTAATGATTATTATTATTTTGATTTAATATTTATAATATCAATTTAATCTACAATTAATTAATTAATAATAACATTAAATAAAGCTCAAAAAAAATTCAGTCAAAAATATCTCTTTTAAAATTTGAATCAAATCCAATTAATGAAAAAAAAGAAAAAAAAAAAATTAATTTTGAATAATATCTCTTTTGATTATTTATTTTTAAATGTTAATATTAATAAAAAAAAAAAAATAATTTAAATAACAGTATCTTGATAAGCAGGTGGTCCACCACTAAGTACAAATTGTCTTTGACTTTGTCTAATAATATCAGCAGTTCTATTTGGTATTTGTGGTGGAATACGTATACCATGATAATTGCTATAACTTGATCTAGCACTTGCTGGTCTATTGCCATATAAATCTTCCATATCTTCACCATTTAATGTCTGTGTAC